>NW_016841754.1:1247174-1375744 GCF_001698545.2 Rhinopithecus bieti | reverse complement strand
ATAATAATAATAATAATAATAATAATAATAATAATAATAATAAGCAGCAGCTATGGTAGATTTTTTTTTTGTCCATTTGTCCTCATGAAGAGTGAGGTACTTAAGCCTGCTCTCAATTTGAAACCTAGGCACTTGGACTAACTTAAAAGATCATGTAAATAATTTAGTTTTTGTCTGGTATAGATTTAATTGTGCTTTTTTTCACTTTTAGATATAATTGATCCTGTTGCGTTAGAAACTCCATTATCCAAAAATCTTGTGGCACAGATTAGTGCTCTTGCTCTTCAGCTGGATTCAGAAGATCTTCATAATTATTCAGGAAGCCAACTATTTGAAATGCACGAGAAACTAAGTAGTATGGCAAACTCTATAATAAAAAATCTACAGTCACGTTGGAGATCACCATCCCATGAAAATTCTATTTAGTATTTTAAGAGAAAATTGAAGGTTTTTTTAAACATCACTGGATTTCTTGATTAAGGAAACAAGTTCTGAAATAATAGCACAATTTCGAAGAAAAGACTGTTTGCAAAGTTGATAACATTTCAAACCCTGAAGGACAGTGGCTTATTGTGTAAGTTCAATTTTGTAAGTTCATTATGTAAGATCTTTTTTTTCATATAATGTATTTTCTTGGCTGCTACGCGTGGTTTTTCAGGAAATTTAATTATCTGAGATGTGAAAGCAAAACTGGTAACAGAACTATACAGTTTATTTCATACTTTCTTAAACCCGTGCATATTCTGGTGAAACATGTAAAATACTTTAAGTAAAATTGAACATTTTCTTTGAGTTTTGCTGAACTGATAAAGGTGTTTATACTTTCGTTTGTTTGTTTAATTCATGTTTGTTGGGCCTGAGGTTTAGGAAGTTTGTTTTTGGTTAAAAACCTCAAATGAAATACAGAAGAATTGGAACTTTTCCTGCATATGTCAACTTTGGACAGCTTTCAAGAAAAATGAGAAAAGTTTCAACTTCTGGGGGTTAAAATATTAATATAGAATTTACTAAGATTTTATTCATTTGCATTAGCAAATATTCGTGCAGCAGCAATTGACTGTGAAAATTTATCCTTATGAGACGTATAGTATTGATTTTTAAATGCATGATTGTACATTATGTATAGATGACAATGTGTTTAATTTATAAATTCCATTCTTCGTTAACTGCATGGGTTTTTCTGCAGCTTATTGTGAATACCTTGGTTCTGTTCAGTAGAAACATTTTGTATATATTAAATACTGAAATATCAGTATGGGCGGTAGAAGTGCTTCATGGACTTGCTGCACATATTTGTAGGATTCTGTATCTGCAAATACAACAACAATAGTTTTGTACTTAGTTAACAGTCTTAGTTAAAACATGAATTTATTTTTTAAAAGTATCCAGTGTAAGTAAAATTATAGAAATAAGAAAATGTTATACAACAACTTTGCTATTCCTACCCTTACCTTCTTACTACTTTTGGTTTGGAAGAGGGTATCAGCCACTAGAAAGTGTGCCTCCTTACGTTTCTTAAAGGAAAGTTAGTTTCAGTATTTCACAGCAAGTTGGACTGTACGAAATCTAGAGTTGATGTGCTTTTTAAACCTTCATCTAAAAGCAAACTTGGAAGAAATTTGAAACTGTTGTTTTTAGTATGTGTCTGTTTTGCCTAGGTTTTCTTTCTTTAAATAGGTATGTAATTAAAACCTTTGTAAATTTTGCCAACTAATATTAGTGCCTGACTTCCCATATTTGTTTCATCTTTTTTAACTGACAGTATATCTCACTTGTTCTCTGAATAGAATGAGTGAGTGATCTCAGTTTTCACGTTTTATTCAGAAACTAATCCCTACTTAGCAAGGCACACGTTCTACAGCAAGTCATAGAAAGTTTAATCCTTGTGCCTAGTTAGCTCTCCTGTATTCAGGGATCTCTATAAAACTTTGTGTCTTTTTTCATCAGCCCCTATAAAAGTTGGTGTCTTTTTTCATCATCATAAATTCATCATAACCACAGATATTTTTGGGTCTAAATAAGATATTCATATACCAAGGATGGTTTTATAAAGAATTCTGGGATCATTGAATTAAGGATTGTGGCTTGAAGTAACTAGAGAAAAATACTAATTTCTTTAGAAGGAATTATAATTATGATTTACAATTTACATTTTACATCATTTATTTCCCAAATTATATTTAACTGTAAAGAGATGCACATGAGTTTTTAGCAAACAGGTATGAATAAGCAGGTATGTATATGTGTTTGGGGCATAGGGGAGCAGGTTACGTTCCTAACACACTTCAGAATTAAAATTAGCTCGTTTCATGACTATGTGCCTTAATGTTTGTGTGAACTAAACTTGCTGATTGAATGAAATGCTTGGGAAGCCGAACAGTAATAGCAGAAAATGTGACCAAGTAAGTATCATGTACTTAAATCACTGGATTTTATGTAAGCACAAGCATTAATTTTAAAAACATTGTAGTTTAATAAGGTTGCATTTAAAGTATTTGGGAGCAAAGACAAGCATGCTGAATCTTCATTTTGCTATGGCTATAAGCATATATTTTTGGCAACTGACTTGCAATATTCTTGCCTTAAAATTTCCTGCAAATTTCCCCCTTAATAATTCCCGAATAGCAAAACATTAATATTCCATGATTAGCTCCACTGTGTTCTCACTATTAAAAAGGAATTCATTTTTTCAAATCTTTTCTAATGGTTAATAAAACAAATGTCAGATGATAAGAACACTCAAATGTGGTGTCTTAATTGTCTTATGCATGTTTAAGAATTAAAAACTAGTGGCATACAGGAGTGTAGTGTAGTATCTTTTTTTTTTTTTTTTGAGAGAGTCTCACTCTGTCACCCAGGCTGGAGTGCAATCTCGGCTCACTGCAAGCTCTGCCTCCCCGGTTCACGCCATTCTCCTGCTTCAGGCTCCTGAGTAGCTGGGCCTACAGGTGCCCGCCACCACGCCCAGCTAATTTTTTGTATTTTTAGTAGAGAGGGGTTCACTGTTAGCCAGGGTGGTCTTGATCTCCTGACCCTGTGATCTGCCCGCCTTGGCTTCCCAAAGTGCTGGGATTACAGGTGTGAACCTCTGCGCCCGGCCATTTTCTTTTTTTTTGAGATGGAGTTCCGCCCTTGCTGCCTAGGCTGGAGTGCAGTGGTGTGATCTCGACTCACTGCAACCTTCACCTCTTGGGTTCAAGAGATTCTCCTGCCTCAGCCTCCCGAGTAGCTGGGATTACAGGCGCCTGCCACCACAACCGGATTTTTGTATTTTTAGTAAAGATGGGGTTTCACCATATCGGCCAGGTTGGTCTCAGACTTCTAACCTCAAGATGATCCACCTGCCTTAGCCTCCTAAAGTGCTGGAATTACAGGTGTGAGCCACTGCTCCTGGCCCATCATTCTTACGTGTATGAAATGTATTTTGAATTTTAGAGTAGATTTAAATTTTCAGTATTTCAGTGACCTCATCGTTAAAACTGCTTTGCCACTTGTACAAGTTTGAAAACCATTGTTGAATCATATGGTGCTTTACCCTTATTCCAGATAGTTAAAGGATGAATCAGGTTAAATAATGCTATTGGATAATATAGTCAAAAACAGGATTTAAACCTGAACATTAAAAGCAGGATTGAAGGCGGGGCAGGTGGATCAATTGGGTCCAGGAGTTCAAAACTGACCTGGCCAATGGGTCGAAATCCTGTCTCTACTAAAAATACAAAAATCAGCTAGGCATGTTTGTGCATACTTGTAATCTCAGCTACTCAGGAGGCTGAGACATGGGAATTGCTTGAACCTATTAGGCGGAGGTTGCAGTGAGCCGAGATCATGCCATTGCGTGACAGAGCGAGTCTCTGTCTTGCCAAAAAAAAAAAAAGTTTAAGTCTAACATTGCCCATGGATTTTTTTTTCTCTGTACAGCTTGAAGATAAGATAGTCAAAGATTCTGTTACAATTTAAACATCATAAAAATGTGAAGAGTAAGTTGTGAGGCAACAAACAAAAGTAGAGGAAATGGTGGGGATCATGAATATATAAGTGAAGTTTTATTTTTTATTTTTATTATACTTTAAGTTCTAGGTTACATGTGCACAACGTGCAGGTTTGTTACGTATGTATACATGTGCCATGTTGGTGTGCTGCACCCATCAACTCGTCATTTACATCAGGTATAACTCCCAATGCCATCCCTCCCCCCGCCCCCGAAGTTTTATTTTTTAAGGTAAAGGAATGAGAATAGAGTAATTGCTTTTTTAAAAAAAAGTATAAATGAGTTAATTTTTTTCTTCCAACCTTGACTTTAATTCAGTAAGAAAGGCCTAGGTTTCATCTCATATTCTTCATAATTGATTTTTCCGGAAGTTAATTTGTCATTCAGCCTAGGAGCTATAAAACAGCAGTTAGTTGGCATTATTAGACTAAAACTTGGGTGTAGGGAGGAGACTGTTTCCTCATTACTGCAACCCATGTCTGTCTTATTCCTAAGCCATTAGAAAGACCTTGTACTTCGTATAGAAACATTAGAGTGAGGTTTTGATTTTTAACATAGTGCTTCTCAAACTTGGATGTGCATATGAACAAGCTGATTCTGATTCAGTAGATCTGCAGTGGGCCTCGTGAGTCTTTTTTTAAACACAGTCCCAGGTGATTCATACAGATGCCTGTGAACTGCACTGGTAGATGGGCCTAAGAGGCTTCAGGCTGTGTATTAGGTTTTGGTAACCCAAGCAGATTCAAGTCCTTTTATAAGTTCGTCAATTTTATGAATTGGGGGTACAGACTGGTTTTGAAGTCTTAAAAGTTCAAACATTTTAAGAAAGTTAAGCATCATCTTGCCTCTTTAGGAGCTTTTTTAAAATATGGACGATTTATTTTTTAAATAGGCAGACTTTAATAATTTCATGTTATAAAGAATCTTATTGATAAGGCAAATTAGACAAAGTATTTTCTCATGAGTATTTGTGGGTTATGTTTTTATTAACATAAAAGTTGATTTCTAAGTATTAGAATATATTAGTCTGTAAATAAATCTTGCCTTCTATTATGGGTCATTATTTTATTAATAAACATGGAAAATCGACACTACTCCCAATATTAATCTGGCTGTTAAATTTAGTAGTGCTGTAATGACGAAGTCAGTCTAGCAGATATGCCCTGTCATTATACTGCAGGCCTCTGGTCACTTAATTTTCTGTTATATTCCGTGTTTGAGAATTACTGTTTCATTGTAAAGTTAAATTTGCAAGAGTTGACTGATTTGATTCTTGAAAAGTGAGCTTTTCTTGGAATTCTGTTAAGGTGTTAGATTTTCCTCACATATTTAAATAATCTGTAAGAACTACCCTGAAAGCACTAAGGAAAATGTAGCCAAAAGTTAATAGGTTTTAAAATTTGTTTATCAAAATTTATTGATAGTTTGATCTGTAAAACAAATTGGGTTTCGTGCTTTCTGATGTCCAGTTAGTAAGTCTGTTATGTGCCAGGCTTTACATACTGCTCTTTGCAAGTAGCCATTAAAATGTAAGTCATTGAAGTTTGAAGATCTATAAATATTTAATATAGCAGTCTAAACAGTTGTGAGAATTTACTCAGTTCTGAAATAGAATGTTAAATTTTCCAGTGTGGTCCTAATCATGTTTTTCTTTACATACTAAGCCTTTCTTTCTCCAAAGAACAGTTAAAACCAAATATGACATGGTAAGCTGTAAATACCATTGGAATAAAAGATAACCCTTCATCTTACTCAAAAAATTGAAGACAGTGTTTTCCATTGTTGATGTCACAAGTAAGAAAAAAACTAACTTTTGTACTCTACTTGTAGCAGAGGGAATATTTTTGGCCACAGTGTGCCAATTTATAATTGTAGATAAAGCTAAATTTACTGGACAGGAAGCTTATATGCTGATAGAAAGTGATGCACTGAGAAGTGATGAGTTGAAGAGAATGGAAGAGGCAGATTGAGCTGGAATTTTAATGCATAGTCCATTTAGTAGAGAGACAACCTGTCCTATATACTCATATGTACTTCAGAAATAACTGATAGCCTATAGTCTCTGAGAGATGTTCTGTACATAGCACAGTATTATAATTGATGTTCATAAATACCCTGAGGGATTATGTTAAAATACAGTATTACTCCCCCAAAAGCAGTAAATTAATAAGTATTTCCAACAAAAGCCAGCTTTGTTTCTTAAACAGATAACAACATATAACTAGGAAGATCACCTTCAAAATAAAGTATCATGGAACTGAAAATAGAGTATGGTGTAACAATTATTTTGATACATTATTTAATAACAAGTGTCAAAGAATTTTTTATTTTTATAGAATAGGAGGTTTCCTAAAGAAAACAGAATTAAGAGCAAAATTGGTTTTGAATATAGAAACTGAAGGATGGCAGTCTTAACTTCTAAGGTTTTTACAGAGCACAGATTGGCAAATGGTAGCATGCCACCTGTTTTTTGTACTACCTGTAAGCTGAGACTGGTTTTTACATTTTTAATGGTTAAAAAAGTCAAAGAGGATATTTGAAACATGAAAACATATTAAATTAAAATTTCAGTATCCAGAAATAAAGTGTTACTGGAACAGCTGTGCTCATTTATGTATTGTCTTTAGTTGCTTTCCTGCTATGGTGGCTGAGTTTACTAGTATAACAGTCTGTATGGCTTCCAACAGTCAAAATACTGTCTGGCCTTTTTTTAAAGAGTTTGTCGATCCCTTTTATGGAGGAAGGTTTTGCTCATACATGGCATGTTAGTCAATTTAGTTATTTGCTTCTAGCTGACAGAGTGAGGTCTTGAATACTTATATATTTCTGTTACCCATGTATTTTCCAAAATGGCTTCTCCTGATTTTACTTATGTGTTTTACTGTTGCTCAAATTACACAGATAACTAGGAAACACTAGTACTTTAAAAGTACACTTCTTTTTCCTACTTAAACTCTCAAACTATAGTTACGTATTTACCATGATGTTAAGGGACTTTGATGGTCTGTGAATTATCAGTTGCTTTCTGCACTACCTCCTGTGGATAGACCTGACTGATAGCACTTAGAAAAAGACTGATAGACGCCAAATCAGTCATTTATTAACCCTATAATATTGTTGTCCCCATCATTTGGTAAACTCTAAGAGAGCTTAGTTTTACATTCACAAAGTATATTTGGTAAGTCTTAAAAATGATTTAAGTTGAAACCTAACAGAAGTACTTGTTCATTACTCAGTTATCTGCAAATAATGGAAATAATGGTGCAGTCAGTTTTATTTGATTGTGTAATGCTTTATACTAGCGGTCCCAAACTCCTGGGAGGCATTAGATTCTCACAGGAGCGTGAACCCTATTGTGAACTGCACATGCAAGATCTAGATTGTGCGCTCATGAGAATCTAATACCTGATGATCTGAGGTGGAACAGTTTCATCCTGAAACCATCTCCTCCAACACCTCTGTCTGTGGAAATTGTCCTTATTGCCAAAAAGGTTAGGGGACCACTGCTTTATACAGTGTTTGAAGCAGGCACACTTACAGTTACTATTTCTGGTTCTTTATGACTCTTGAGAGGGGCAGAATCTATGTTTGATTCACAATAAAACTTTTCATGAATCATTGAGGGTTAACTGTTATCACTTGCCAATGGAAATTGGATATTGAAACATTTTTTAAGAAATGCACTTTTACCTGAAATAAAACTGTGAAAACTAAACTCTGGTTCTTGTTTTTGTTGGCTACATTTTGGTTTTTTGTTTTGTTTTAGTGAGATCTGAAATGAGTATGAATAGCTTAATTCAAATACCACAAAGGGTACATTATATTTCTCCACAAACATGAACCGTTGCTTTTCCTTTTCCCCTTTTATGGCCTGCTTTTTAACCACAGAGATTTTCTGATTTATGCATAGTTTTATGGGTTCCACTGGTTTCTAAATCCAGAGGTGGTGGTTTTTTTTTTCGTTGTTAATGAGTTCAGTTTTTCATTGAACTTGTTACAAGAGAAGTTTCGTCAAATAAGGGCTGAGTAGATGCAGGCAAGCTTGGAGAGAGGGAGTCCACATGGTGTGGGTGAGAGCAGAGCTGACACTGCCAGGCTAGTCACCAGATGAAGTAAATGCCTCACCCCAACGTGACCTTAGCTTCCTCTGCAGAACCAAGCAACTTGGTGCAGCCGAAGAAAAGTTCCATAGTTTTCAGGAAAAAAAAAAAACCCACCACAACAATTAGGTAAATAGTGATGTTGAAAGATTCTGTATTAGTTTCCTAGGGCTGCTGTAACAGTACCACAAACCTAATAAGTTAACAGAAATGTATTGTCTCAGTTTTTGAATAGTAGAGGTCTGAGATAGGTATCAGCACGGTTTGTTCCTTCTAAGGACCATGTGGAAGTATCTGTCCCATACCTCTCCCCAGCTAGCTTTCTGGGTGGTTTGCTGGCCATTTTAGGCAGGTAGAGTTATTTCCCCAATCTCCCATCTTCATATGACTTTCTCCCTATGTGCCTGTGTATTTGTCCAAATTTCCCTTTTATCAGGATAGCAAGGCTGTTGGATTAGGGCCTCATCTGAACTAACAGGATCTGCAAGGATCCTATTTCCAAGGTCACATTCTGAGGCCTTGGGGTTAGGACTTACCATGAATTTGGGGGTGGGAGGGTGGGACACAATACAGTTCATACATTTGAGTGAGATTTGTTTGAGATGTAACCCGTAGACCTAATTTCTCCCTTTTATAGTTTCTTGAAGATGGCTCTTTGCAGCCTACGTGGTAGTGGAGATATATTCAAAGGACTTCCCTAGTATCGTTGGACCAACAAGCACAAGCAGATGGCAGGAAGATTAGAACATTGGATATTGATTGCCAGTTTTTAAGGTGTGTTAATTTTCTTGTGATTAATGTTTTAAGAGTCCTTTGTAAGATACACACTGAAAGGTAACTAATCTGTAATAAGATTAACTATAAGGAAGTTATAAGGTAATGGGAGGAGTACATTGGTTGGGTGGAGAAGAAACAAGGTTAACCGTGAGTTGATAATTTTTGAGGCTAGTTGGTGGATTCTCTACTTATATATATAGGCATCCCTCAATATCCATGGCGTATTGGTTTCAGGACCACCCCCACCTTATGAATGTTAAAAAAAAATCCCTAGTATTAAATGACCTAATATTTGCATATAACCTATGCACATCCTCCCATATACTTTAAATCAGGGTTCCCCAACCCATGGGCTGTGGAATGGTACCGGTCCATGGCCTGTTAGGAAACAGACTGTACAGCAGGAGGTTGAGTGGCCGGTGAGCACGCATTATCACCTGAGCTCTGCCTCCTGTCAGCTCAGTGGCCACATTAAATTCTTCATGAACTGTACATGTGAGGGATCTAGGTTTGTGCTCCTTATGAGAATCTCTAACACCTGATCTGAGGTGGAACAGTTTCATTCCCCACCCTTCCCTGTTGTGTGGAAAAATTGTTTTCCACGAAACCGGTCCCTAGTGCCAAAAAGGCTGGGGACCTGTGCTTTAAATCATCTCTTGATTTTATAATACCTAATATTATGTAAGTGTATGTAAATATGTTATACTGTATTCTTTAAGGACTAATCACAAGAGTCCAGCTGTTCAGTACAGATGTGACCATCTTTTTTCTGAATATTTTTGATTCATGGTTGGTTGAATCCGTGGATGTGGAACCTGAGGATCTTGGAAAGTCAGCTGCATGTTGAACATTTTCCAGGCTTTAAAGAAAAATCTGTAAGAGGCAAAAGTTCTGTTTTTGCAATAGCAACTGCAAAGTGTGCCTTGGCAAACCGATAAAATAAATAGGAAATTAGGAAATTTAAAACTAAACCAGCCAGGTCAGGTCCAGTGGCTCAGGCCTGTAATCCCAGCACTTTGGGAGGGTGAGGTGGGTGGATCCTCTGAAGTCAGGAGTTCAAGACCAGTCTGGCCAATATGGCAAAACCCTGTCTCTACTAAAAATACAAACAACCTGGAGTGGTGGTGCACACCTGCTAGTCAGCTACTTAGGAGGCTAAGACACGAGAATCGCTTGAACCCAGGAGGGAGAGGCTGCAGTGAGCAGAGATTGGGCCACTACACTCCAGCCTGGTCAACAGAGCGAGACTCTGTCTCCAAACAAAAAAATGGCTCATTGTAATGGAGATAGCATATACTTCAGTATTCTAAAAGTTTGGGAGTTGGAAATCACAATAGAATTGTTACCTAACTTGCATTTTTATCCAGTTTAAGGCAAGATGGAAGACTTGGGAGCAGGAGAGTAGCAATCTCTGGCACCATTTGGATGGTTAGGCATAATCTGCCTTTTCTTGGGTCTGTAAATTCCCTAAGGGCACCAACTGTCTCTTGTTCTTCACTTGAGCTTCAGCATCTAACCTAGTGCCTGGCATACAGGTGTATGTTGGTCATTCGCAAGTGAGTGCACTCTTTGTAAGAGCATTCGCTCCCTGTGAGTCTCAGACACATTAAGAAGCTTGAGACAGCATTGCTGTGCCTGTAAAGTTACAGGGACTTACCTGCCTTCTAGGAAGAACAGTCTTAAACATTAAGCCATTATGGTTGCTTCATCCCTTTGCCTTTGCCACATGCTGCCATCCTACTGGATGCAGATGGGAAGCCCTGAAGTTTAGGATTGGAGTCCACAGGTGTTCTTAAAACTGTAAGAGAAGCTTGTTGAATGCAAGTATAGATCGAATTTTGAGAATGTCTACTCTTACGCATAACATTTTTAAAATTTAGATAATTTTTTAGTAATTTTATGTAGAATTTGCTCATTGAATTTTATAGATATTAAAACCATTAAAATAATGCTCATTCCATCCAGAGTGTAGCAGATTTAGAGGTTTTATTAGCTGCTAGTTTGTATTGATTGTAAGTTTATAATTTCAGAACTGAATAATAAGCATTTTCAATCAGTAAGCAAGGAAAAGTGAACATCTCTGCTATTTTCCTTTAATGTGTTTGGCATATTCAAAATCCCTGTTTTAGAAAAGAAATAATGTTAAAACATGTTTATAATGGAGAAAGACTCTAGGCACAGAAATAATATTGCAGAAGCTTTTACAATGTCTGTTCTGCAATTTATTTTAAAACCCAAAGGTGAAAGGATGGTACTACCATAAATCACACTGACACAGAAAAACCATAGGCAGTTTGAGAACTTAGGTAACAGTGGAGAGTCTAGCAGGATCTGTAGGTCCTGCAGACAAGTGTGATGCTTTGAAATGCCTAAATAGCTTCAACGTAGTTGGCTGGGAGCATTCCGGTCCTGCCAGTCCTCTGCACAGTGCCATACATCCAACCTTCATCAATAGCTTGAACATTTATGATGGCATCTCCATCCTTGAAAGACACCTCATCTGCATCAGCAGCCATATAGTCATACATGGCACGGAAGATTTTCTATTCGTGGGGATGGAAAAAGGGGAAATATTATATGTTGGATTTGCAACAGTTAGCACACATCTATTTGTAAGATCTCTCAGGACTGCACAAACTTAAGTTGAACAAAAGAGAATGTGCAACCATCAACAAAGTAAAAGGAACCCACAAAATAGGAAATACTTGCAAATCATATATCTGATAAACAATATCCAGAACATATGAAGAACTCCTACAACTCGATGACTTCCCCCACCAAAAGAGGCAAAGGATATGAATAGACATTTCTCCAAAAAAGATAGACAAATAGCCAAAAAGTACACAAAAGGATGCTCAAAATTAGTTATCTAGAAAATGCAAATTATTAAAACCACAATGAGATACCCCTTCACACATGCCAGAATGGTGATAATAAAAAAGACAGACAGTAACAGATGTTTGTTAGAGGGGATGTGGAGAAATTAGGTCCTTCATAAACCACTGTGGGAGTGGAAAAAGAGTGCAGCCACCTTGGAAAAGAATTTGGCAGTTACCACATGTTAAATACAGCATTACCCTATGGCCCAGCAGATTCCACTCCTAGGTGTATACCCAAGAAGAATGAAGACATAGGTCTGCACAATAATTTGTACATCCATGTCCATAGCAGCATTACTCTTAATAGTCAAAAAGTGGAAATAACTTAAATGCCCACTAACTGATGAATGCATAAGCAAGATGTAGTATATCCATACAGATCTATTATTGGGTAGTAACAAGAATAAAGTACTAATACATGATACAACATGGATGAACTTCAAAAGTAAAGGAAGCCATGCACCAAAGTCAGTATATGTATGGTTTTATTTATATGAAATGTCTTGGGTAGCCAAATAATATAGTGACAGGAAATGGATACCTGGGATTGGATGGAGCAGAAAGGGATAAGTTGGGGATGAAGAATGAATGCCAGTGGGCACCAGCATTTGTTTGTTTTTAATTCACCAGAAGAGTTCTGAATATACAGTTTTTTTTATGGTGATGAAAACATTCTAAAATTAGATTATGGTGATGGTTGAAAAAAACTAAAAAAAAAAATTGAATTGTACACTTCAAAGTATGAACTTCATACTAAGTTATGTATCCATAAAATTGTGTGTGCGCGAACGTGTGTGTGTATGTACTGACAGAAAAGAGAATATGCTGCTACTTCTATTTATGGCCTTTTCCTACCTTTTGAAGAGGTCAATCTTGTATTTTAGAGAAGAATTTGAAAACCCATAGCACTATTGCATGTCATCTTTCACTCTGGGAATTTGGGAGCATACCAGTGTAAAAGTTTCTCAAAGCTATCCTCCACAGTGTTAAAATTGTAATAATTTGGAGGTATATAATAATTGATAATATCAAAAGTTTCTTCCTAGGAGCAGCCACTGGTTAGTAGTTTTGGATATAACCTATATGGGTTTTTTTTGCATTCTGAAATACACATGCATATATTCAAATTCACAAATAGATTTCCTTTCCCCTTTGCATAAGTGGAACATTACTATAAATAATACTGTGATTTGTTCTTTCCATTTAATATAGCTTGGAAGTCTTTCCATATAAATATATCTGTGTCTTACCCTTTTTGACTGCTGCAGATAATTTCACATTTTAGTAATATCACGAATTATTCAGCCATTTTCATTTTTCTGGACATTTAGTTGTTACCATTTTTTCTTACGCTATAATGAGCATCTTAGCATTTATCTTTGGGCAAATTATTTCTGAAGAAAAAGCTTTTAAAGGTGAAAGTTTTAGGTCAAATGTTATATGTGTTTAAACTTACATATATATATATATATAAATAATTTTACAAATAGAGATGGGGTTTTGCCTTGTTGCTTAGGCTGGTCTTAAACTCCTGGACTCAAGTAGTCCTCCTACCCCAGCCTCCTAAAGTGCTGGAATTACAGGCGTGAGCCACCATTCCTGTCCTAATTTTTAAAGTTTGCTATTAAAATGTTTGAATATGATACAATATGATCATATTTGATTCAATTGGATACTTTGTATTATATACTTTATTACTTTTTATATTCCTGGTTACTAGCACTTTTATTTTTATATTCCTGGTTGCTAGTCATGGTGAACATCTTTTTTTGTTGGCCATTTTTATTTATTTTGCCATAAATTACCTATTCTTAGTCTTCCAAATCCTATTTTGAGGGTGAGGGGAATTATTAGTGAATTTTAGAGTGCTTTATTCTTTTCAATATTAATATTTTGTTATGTATTCTGTAAATGTTTTCTCCCAGTCTGACATGTTTGTATTTGTTATGGAAACATTTAAAATTTTATGATCAAATTGGCCAGGCTTTTATACTTCTAGACTTTGGAATTTGCCTAGGAAGGCTTTCCCCATTATATTTTAAAATTATTGTGGCTGGGCTGAGTGGCTGATGGCTGTAATCCCAGCATTTTGGGAGGCCAAAGCAGGCAGAGGGCTTGAGCCCAGGAGTTCGAGACCAGTCTGGGCAACATAATGAGCCTCTACCAAAAAAAAAAAAAATTGGCCTGGCATAGCATACATGCCTATCATCCTAGCTATTCTGGAGGCTGAGGCTGGGGGATTGCTTAAGTCCATGAAGTCGAGACTGCAGTGAGCTGTGATCGTGCCACTGCACTCCAGCCTGGGTGATAGAGTGAGACCCTGTCTCTAAAAAAAAAAAAAAAAAATTCTCCACTATTCTTTTTACTTCTACAATTTTGTATTTTACATCTAAATCTTTGGTACAGCTACAGTTTATGCTTTGAGATGGGTATCTAATTTTATTATTTTACTAAACAGATAACTGGTTACCTCAGATCATGTAATTAAATAACTTATGCCTTTCCTGCTGATTTATAATTCTTTTAGGGTCTGTTTCTGGACTTCATCTATTTTTATATCTATTGCCATGCTAAATCTATATTTAATTTTAATAGCTTTATAGTATGTTTTGCTCTTTTTTAGTTGAGTCCTTAAGTATTATCATTTTCAAATTTTACTTGATTATTCTTGCATCTCTTTCAAATTTTAGGATTAGCACAGTTTTTTTAAATGCTATTGGGATTTATATTGGAAATGAATGCATTGGTTTATTTCAGGGAAAATTAGAACTTTACAATATTCCCTTCCTTAAATGTAATAGGTCTAACACTTATCTAGTCCTTGTATATCATTTAGTAAAGACAGTTGTCTTCATACAAAGATTGTTCATATCAGTCCTAAAGTGTTATGCTCCCAAAGCTGGCAATATAGGCATGATTCACTATGCCCAAGCTATAAATGATTCCAAGCAGCAAATGTTTAAGATAGTAGGTGAGACCAATGAGCCAAAACTGATGCTTTTGCTCTAGGTTTGGGTTTTTTTAAAAAAGATCATTGAATAATGCTTTTCATTAATTTGAGTTTGATAATGAAAGTTTTTTGATATTATCATTAATATGAAACATGTAATAAAAGAGCATTATATAAAATAGAAGGTTGGGTTAAAAAAAAAAAGACCATAATACCTAATACTTACACTCATGTTTGCACATATCAAAAATTAAGAATAATTTACTTAAGTGAGTTATTATTCACTTACTCCAGCAGTAGATGGATGAGATGGGATGGAAGATACCGTTGTCTGTTGGGTACCAACTGAAGATGATCGTTGTTGTGGGAGCTCTGTGGTTTTTGCATGTTTGTAAGCTGAAAAGAAGGGGGGAAATTCTTTATAAGAAGAAAAATGGCTACGTATCCTTTAATCTGTGTTTAGCAGCTGAGTGATGTCTTTTCCCCCCAACTTAGAACGATTTTCAAAAAGAGAAATCAGGGAAAATGAAACATCTACCTTCATGCAACCCTCCACAATTCTAGTCTTGTCTCATTAAAAGAAAGGATCAACATTTTTTAAATTTATTTTTTTACTCAAAGCATCTCTTACAGTAACCACCAATGAGCTGGTTGGGTGGGACTGCCAAAGTCAGCGCCATGCACTTGTACCTGTTGAGACTGCAAAGACACCCCCGTCGCTGTAAGTTGAAAGGTGGTGGTCTGGCGCTTCTGAATGCTCAGACTTCTCCTCACCCCCACTGATGCTCAGTGCACTGGCAGATCGTGACTGCTCCCGGCTGCGGCGCTGAGCTTGGACTGGGAGAGATGTAGCAAAAATTTCTATGTTAGTAATGCCTAACAGTTATTGAATCTCAGTTATTGTTATCTTTGCCAAGCATGGTTTTAAGTAGTTTCCCGTGGGTCAGGCCCTCACAGTTATTCTGATGTAGGTTTGTCTTTCTTATTTTTACAGATGAGAGCTTAAGTAAATGACCAAAGGTCATGGAACAGTTAAGTCATATAGCCAGGTTTCAAATCCAAGAGTCTATTTGTAACATCTCCCCTCTGCCCTGCCAGTTTTCCTGGCTCACCAAAATGAATCGATAGTAATATTCACATTCAGACTCCATCTTTAACTTCTCCAGAAAGTCTTCCCTAACTGCAAATCAATTTAGTCTTTCTCTGTGTTCCTAAAATACCATGGGCAGACATTTAAAATTGCACGTGTCAGAATGCAACCATGGATTTACTTCTGTTTTCATCAGAAAACTGGAGTACAAATCCCTTGAGGACTGTCTCTACTTAATATTCTACTTTTTAAATTTTTTTTTTTTTGAAGATGGGGTCTCTGTTGCTCAGGCTGAAGGGCAGTGGTACAATCACAGCTCACTGCAGCTTCAACCTCCTAGGCTCAAGCTATCTTCCCACCTCAGCCCCCTGAACAGCTGGTACTACAGGTGTACACCACCACTCGTGGCTAATTTTTTTTTTTTTTTGTTTGTAGAGAAGGGGGTCTCATTCTGTTTTCCAGGCTAGTATTCTACTTTTTAACATGAATAGAAGACATAAAGTTGTGCAGCCTGCTTTGTGTAATGAATAATCTTCCTTGATGCAATAGAGCTCAGGAAATTCCTAAAGTTCAAATCCTTTCTCTTCCCTTTGCCTGTGTATTTTCGTTATGTCTCCAATAGAAAGATTTACTACTGTTTTTTCTTTGGAAAAAAATTAGAAATGATAATAATGGGCCTGAAGGAAACATGCACTGAGGTGGTGAAACAAAATTTTTTCTAACTTGAACTTGTCTAGAAAATAAGTTTTGCTCACTAGTTAACAAGGTATTTTTATGCCAAATGGGCAGCTCAGAAAACGGAAAACCCTGGAAGGAAGGAACTTCAGAGCCCAAATAAAAGTCATTGACTCTAGCATACTAAATGGTGATGTTTATGTTGTAAGCCTTTTTCAGCGTAACACACCATTAATCATGTGTAAGCTTCGGGACTGGATGTTGTCTTCTGCTGGGTCATAGTCAAAAACCGAACCAGGATTAGTACGCCAGACACGTAAACCTGAAAGGGAAACCAGTGATCAGAACAAGTGTTTTTGGACTTTTCCAATAACTTGAAAACCAAGGCATGAATTTTAACAACCACCAGAGGATTGAATCACACTTATTCCAGCTTAGATTCTGGGTCATGTCTTCTCCTCAGAGGAGAACAAAGATAAGGTAGAAGAGATACCAGCTTTGTAAACTGAGATAATAGGAGCTTTCTTGCACCCCTAAAAAAAACAGATTGAAGTCCTTTATATTTTGACTTGATGTAGATAATGTCACTTTAGTTCTTCTACCCGCTCACTTAAAGTGGGTAGAGGCAGGTAACTTAAAGTTAATCCGCTCCCCCAACCCAGGCTCAGTTACCTGTAATAGTCTCCTGATCTTGGTCATTCCGTTTTTGTTCCATTTCTACCACTTTCCTCTGAATACCTCGGTAGTTAATGTCACTGAAGTCCTGCATGTTCTTCTTTACTCGTTCAGTGATAGGATCTGTCACCACTGGTGTGAAGCAGCCCTTGTGTTTCTCAAAGTCTTCATGATATTTCACCTGAAATGTCACGAATTTGCTTTATGAAAATATGATGGTGTGACCATATATCCCTTTTTACACATTCTGACAGGCAGCCAGCCAATCCTAAAGAATTCCCGACTCACCGTTGAGATGTGCCGTTGGGTCTCCCTCACCCGTCTCATCTCGGGGGTATCCAATACATAGGCAGCTTTGCCTTGTATTTGTTTCCGGAAGCTATCAGAATAAAGAACCTGATCGAGGAGAGACCATGAATGAGTGGTGCTGTCCTAAATCTGAAACCTCAAAGCCTTTCCAGCAGATAGAGATGGAAGGAGTTGGTGAGGGACACTTGGGTCAACTGAAGGGGCCCAGTGAGACACATGACCAGTTTTGGAACAGGCTAATCTGGGGACCAGGAGTGCCCGCAGCAGAAGAGAAAGGACTTGTTTTGACTTTGAAAATGAAACTCATTTTCAAAGAAGGTGCACAGTATAATTTTGAAAAGAAAGTGACCTCTTGAAATTTGCTAGGAATTACAGCATCAACATATTCTATGGTATTTGACTCTAAATCTGATATTGAAGGGAATTTGAAAGAACTGTCCTTTAAAGCAAGTGATTATTTTCCTTAGGTTATGTCCAGACTTCATAAACCAGTATGCTAATATAGAAATCAAAGTCCTCCAGACACTAAAACCCCAAAATATATACAAAGAAGGCATTCATTTCAGAGTATTACCCATGTCATAAAGTATCTTAAAACTATAGGAGAGCAGAAGATTGAGGATGTTAGGAAGTAAATTTGTTATAGTTGGTTATGTAGAACTACCTCAAGTAAAGTATAAGGGGGAAGGAAAACATTGGCAATTATCATGTTTAGTATGATGGTTTGGAATGTAAAAGCACAGTTAATGTCAATTTTAGTGTAAATTTTCAGTGGAATAAGTGCAAATTTTTATGGTGTTAAAACGTTACTTTCCAAGATGTTGCATTTTCTCTCCTTTAACATTTTAGTGTTTTCAGTTGAATGAGAAATGCGTGTTTTTATGATGTTAAAATGTTATTTTCCAAGTTGTTTCACTATTTCTCTTTAGTCCTAGAAAATACCGAGCTAATGTTTTCTTGGTTGCGCTTAGCTCTCTCCATCTCTGGAGTAACAGGTGTCGGAGTTGCTTTTCCCATGTTCTCTTTGTACAATACCTAGGGAAGCCAAAAGAGCATCCAGGCATCAGACAGCAGAAAACCAGGTCTGAAAATCATTTAGCTGGTGTTATGGCTCAGTTATATCACACTGAAGGTAAAGCCATTAAAATGTTATGGTAGGAAGCAAAAGTTAAGTAAAATCACTGTGACCTCGTGGGGTTGGTTTGTTGTTTAAGTGGACAAGGAAGAATTTTTAAAGATACACAAAAGTTTTAGAAAAACCGTAAGATAAATTAGTGGTATAACCATGTTTGCCAGGGCTGTTAAAATTTTAAGGATTTATTTTTCCTTTCTAAAATACCGAGCTAAAGTTTTCTTGATTGCGTTTCACTCTTTCCAGCTCAGGAGTAAAAGGTGTGGGGGTTGCTTTCCCCAAGTTCTCTTTGTATAACACCTGTGAGATACAAAGTTGTGCCCGAAAGTCACTACGAAGTAATAATCACTATTAATTATATTTCAAGTTGGGGGGAAACGCTATGTTTAATCTATTACTATTAGTGAGAACACCTCTCAAGAAGAAAGCTTAAAAATAGTTAATGGCTACAGTAAATGTAGTGTGATATTTACAGCAGATGCAAATGTAACTGGCATTTTGTTTTTAACCTGGGACAGGGTTAGGAGCAGGCCAAACTGCAGGAGTTATTTTGCAAAATTAAAAGCACTTTTATTTCTCAACACAATACCGAGCTAATGTTTTCTTGATTGCGTTTGACTCTCTGCATCTCAGGAGTGACAGGGGTTGGGGTGGCTTTCCCCACATTTTCTTTGTACAAAACCTATGTGAATCCAATGGATCCAAAAGCCAAAAGAAAAGAGTTACAGTTACCAAAAAAGGAAATGGTACAGATAACTTTTGATTATCTTTAGGGCCCCAAACTATTTGGGCAATTAGGTTAGATGGAAAGCAGTATGTTTCCCAAGGAAGTTAAGTGTAGTTACAGCAAGACACAACGTTTCCAGGATAGGCCCCTGCCCTGAAACCCTTGAAGACTACAAGAGAGACCTGTGGTGTTCCTCAAAAGGATGCGAAACCACCATCATTTAACCACTAGTCTCTGAATGTCAAGCCCCTGAGAGATGATCTCAACAGGAGTTACAGGCATGAACTTCAATCACACTGAGAAGGTTGAGGCTGCTCCTAATGTCAGCTGTTTTGTTTTATTTTAGACAGAGTCTCGCTCTGTCACCCAGGCTGGAGTGCAGTGGCATGATGTCTGCTCACTGCAACCTCCGCTTCCCGGGTTCAAACAAATTCTCCTGCCTCCGCCTCCTGAGTAGCTGGGATTACAGACGTATACCACCATGCCCGGCTAATGTTTGTATTTTTTAGTAGAGACGGGGTTTCACCATGTTGGTCATACTGGTCTTGAACTCCTGACCTTGTGATCCTCCCACCGCGGCCTCCCAAAGTGCTGTGATTACAGGCGTGAGCCACAGCAGCTTCTTTACTGAACTGTTTTGCAGCACTTAAACTCTCATAGACGTATCAGTAAAACTGCAGGCCCTCAGACAAAGCAAAGGGTTTCCCCTACCCCCTTTTTCTTTGCTATCCTCTATACTCTGCCTCTTACTTTAGTTTCATGCAACATCAAGCTTATTAAAGAATAAGGTTTTTGGCTCTTATATCCCTGTCATGGTAAATCAATAGAAAATGAGAAACATATAACACATAGTGATAAATCCTCAACCTCGGTATCTCCCCCTCAGTGTCATTCTTGGAAACATGGGAGATTTAGGAAATGACATTCAAGAGGAAGAATTCTGTTGAAATAGTGGTTCTCAAAGTGGGGTCCTTGCACAGCAAGGTCAGTATTGAGAACTTGTTAAAAATGCAAATTCTCTGGCCCCCTCTATAACAGACCTACAGAATGAGAAACTAGAGCAGGACCCAGCAATCTGGCTTCACAAACCCTCCAGGTTATTCTGATGCATGCTAATGTTTTGGAAGCACTGCACTCAAGTACTGGAGAAACCTACAGACAGTGGAAATGTGGAGACCACAGGTTATTTGCTACTGAAAGCTGTAGTCTTTGCTGGGACTCCCAGGCAAACCTCAATCCCTGGATAATTTACAACCATGTATGTCATAGAGCACAAGCTTACAGGAAATGGTTTACTAAAGTTTGCAGTTAAAGACTACAGTAAAACTGAAGAACAACAACAAAAAACGAAAATTGGTAAAACAAAAAGCCATTCTGGTGACACTTTCATTTTTAAGTAAATTGATAATTGCCAAAACTACTATTGGATCATAATTTGTATCATTATTCATAAAGGAGGGGATCAGGGATTGTTTTCCCCAAGGTCTCTTTGTTCAAATCTGACAGGGTAAATTAGAACCTGATGTCATTGACACAAAAATACAACAAAATCATATTCAAGAAAGAGCCCCGTTGGACCTACTCTACCACCCGACATGTACCCATCCTACATTTCAAGCATATCTAAAACAAAGAGACCTTGGGGATAGTGGATAGAGAGTAAGTTTGGAGAGAGAGAAGCAAAAGGATATTTTATTGGAAAATCTGTTACTTCTTGATATTAGAACTTTATGGATTAAAGCAACCTTGTTACGGGGTTAGGCTAGAAGTAGCCCAAAGGAAAAAAGGATAAATTTGCTAAAGAAATTCACAAAATTTAAGTTGTCTTTAAAAGGTAGGATTAATATGTATTATTTTAAATCATGAAAGTAGTTTCTAAAATCAGTAAGTAGTTTTTTTTCTTTTCTTGCCAAAGTACCGAGCTAATATTTTCTTGATTGTGTTTGACTCTCTCCATCTCAGGAGTGACAGGTAAAGGGGTTCCCTTGCCCATGTTTTCTTTGTATAACACCTGTGCAATGAGAAAGCATCCAGAAAAACAACCATGAGAAACATTTCATTTGTTGAGAGGTTTTAAGGGTAAGGTCAACTTCCTTGTTAAGAAAAAAAACTGTGTCCAAGGAACCAGAAGTTATATGCTAACAAAATGCCACCAACTACTTTAGTGAAAGCCATTGTTGGGACGGGGAATCTGCACCCTCTACAGAAGCAGGGACCTCAGCTGCTGGAGAAAGGCTGTCAGTTACCCATGTTATTTTGTTTTTTCCATTTTGTGAGCACGGTGCCTCCCAAACAATCACATGAGGATTTGAGACTGTTAGAACTCAGTGTTATTATTCACACAAACGGAAAAACTCATTATTTTAAAAAAATGATTGAAAGTATCAGATGAAATAAAAAATCGAAATTAACTGTATTATGGAAATGGGAATGGTGTAGGCGTAGAAGTAGCCCCAAAGGAAAAAGGATAAATTCACTTGAAGAAATTCACAAAATTTAAGTTGTCTTTAAAAAGTGAGGTTAATACTGTATTATGTTTAAATCATGAAAGTTTTCCAATATCATTAAATAAGTAGTCTTTTTTCTTTTTCTTCTGCCAAATTACCCCGAGCTAATATTTTTCTTGATTGTGTCCTTGACTCTCTCGCATCTCGGGAGTGACGGGTAAAAGGGGTTCCCTTGCCCATGTTTTCTTTGTATAACACCTGTGCAATGAGAAAGCATCCAGAAAAACAACCATGGGTAACATTTCATTTCTTGGGACGTTTTAAGGGTGAGGAAAAAAGAGTCATCCAAGGAACCAGAAGTTATATGCTGACAAAAGGCTACCGACTACTTCAGTGGAAGCCGTTGTTGAGATGGGGAATCTGCATCCTCTAGAGAAGCAGGGACCTCAGCTGCTGGGAAAAGGCTGTCAGAGTTATCCATGTTAATTTTTTTTTTCGTTTTTGTGAGTATGGTGCCTCCTAAACAATCACATGAGGATTTGAGACCGTTAGAACTCGGTGTTGTTATCCACACAAACGGAAACATTATTTTTAAAACATGTTTGTAAATATCAGATGAAGTAAAAAATTGACATTAACTGTATTATAGAAATGGGAAAGTATATCCTTTTGTAATATAAGATATATTAGAAGCAAAGGAAGGGAAATTGGGTTTAAAACAAAAATAAACATAAAGATCAGTTTAATTCTGAAGTTAAGTGGCATTTTTTCCCCTTTCCAAAATACCGAGCTAAGGTTTTCTTGATTGTGTTTGACTCTCTGCATCTCAGGAGTGATGGGGATTGGAATTCCTGTCCCCAGGTTTTCTTTGTATAGCACCTGTATGATGAGAAAGCATCCAGAACAAAAAGAGCAATCAGTCCATTTCTCCCTGCTTTGGAGCAGTTAGGAGTGGGAAGGGAGGGAGGAAGAGAGTGAGTTAGAGGAAGATAAATACCAGAAGATTTTAGACTCAAACTGTTTGAGCCTAAATACATCTTCAAAAGCAAAGGAATGCAGGAAAAGCAGCAAAACTAAGAAATATGAAAAGAAAGTTCGTTATTTTCATTGTTTGAACTAATCTCTGCAGCTCTGAGCAACCATGAAAGAGAGCAATTAGTCTTTCCCAGCTTGTTACAAAGGAGGGAAAAAAATAGAAACAAGCAAGAGACGGAAATAAAACCAAGGAAGTTATTTTTGATTTGAAAATGCTATTAATAAGTCACATAAGGATATTTGGGTTTTACAAACATTGTATATATGGAGACACATCCACACAACTCTTCTTTTGTTCACTTTCAAAAGAAGTCAAAGTATTTAATTTTTAGTTTGGGTGAACATATTGAGAACAACGATGTTTAAGGCAAATGGAGAGCAATGATAAGGTGCTAAAAAGAAACTTCAAAATATCTGTACAAATAACAGTAGAGATAGAAAAGGTTAGAATAAGAAATGAGGCTCATAGTCGGATCTTTGCAAAATACATTTGTTTAAGCTTTAGGTTCAGATCCAGTTTGCTAAAGCGGTATAAATGTGGATGCTTAGACACTGAGAATGTTACATTTGTAAAAGCAGGAATATAATAACACTTTTTTTATTAAGTTAAATGATTATGTTAATGTTTTGCCAAAATGGGGAAAACTGATTCATAGGAAATTGCAGCATTAAGTTGGGAAAAAGAGGGGTCAAATTTTTTATTGGGATGAGTTGATTAGATTTTTAAAATCTAGCCATTAATCTTTTTAAAACTTTTTTAAAATAGTTAAAGGGATTTTTTATTTTTAAATACCGAACTAAAGTTTTCTTGATTGTGTTTGACTCTCTCCATCTCTGGAGTGATGGGGATTGGAATCCCTTTTCCAACGTTTTCTTTATACAACACCTGTATGACACAAGAAAGCATCCAGAAAAAACAAGAGCAGTCAAAACAGCCCTTTCATCTACCTTGTGGGGAACCTAGTATAAAACTATAGACGTCATAGACAGAAAAGACAAATTCAACAAGTCAGCCTCTCTGTTCAGGCACAGATCTGGGTGAGAACATGTTTTGTATTTCCTTAGTGAAATATCAGTGTATTTCATACTCATCTTTTTTTGCAACTTGAATATAAATATTTCCTGTGCCAGGAATTAAGAAAAAAAATACAAATAACTTTCTAAGACCACTAAAATACTCAGTGTACAATAGAAAATTGTTTAAGCTAGATTAGCAAGTATTTATTTTCTCTACAAAAAGTGTTTGTCTTACGCTCTAACAAATATTTAACAGGCCAAATCTATGCAATATGACAATTTGGTCTTTGTCATTACATTCAAGTTGTAGAGATGGTCAAGTCTAAAAGTCAATATATGGCATTGTCTATTTTTCACAGTATCTAATAGGCTTATGCACCACTGGGCAATTTTGCCTAAATGCAATCTGTGTAAAAATTAACACAAATGGTTACTTTAAAAAAAGTACGGGATCATCAGGATCATTAAGGTTTCAAGTAGATACAAACAATAATATACTTACTCTAGTATAGAAGAAAATAATTAGAAAATAATTTTGAAAATTGTTGCAAGCCTTTCAATAAAAGGAATAATAATAATAATAGTCCACAGGGAAAACAATGAATATAACATTCCAAAAGACATATTAACTTAACATTGAAAATTTAACTAAATTGAAGTATTGTTAGTGAATAGTAATTAAAACAAAACAGAACAAAAGACAGTGGGACCAAAGAAAGTTACTGATCTAATTATGTCAAAGAGTCAAACTTTTAGAATATATTAAAACTGACAATTAAAAATATTTTGGGTTAATTCCAGCTCCCCAGAAAAAAAATCCATCTAAATTTTCCTAATGACATTTGATTCTCCATCACAGGTATAAGTGAACCTAAAGTCTTGATATAGAAATTTCAGAGTTGTGTATTATATAATACACAAATAGCAATTTGTGTGTTGGAGCTTTTCAGCAACAATATTAATAAAAGAGAAAATAACATTAAATGTAAGCTCATGATCTGATTTGTATATTTAAAAAAAAATCAGAAGGCCTGGATTTCTATTCATGAAATGGCTTGTTTTACATAAGTATCAAAATAAGATTTCTCTTTTTTTTTTGTTTTTTGAGACAGGGCCTCACTCCTGTTGCCTAGGCTAGAGTACAGTGGCTCAATCACAGCTCACTGCAACCTTGACTTCCCAGGGCTCAGACAATCCTCCCACCTCAGCCTCCCAAGTAGCTGGGACTACAGGCATGTGCCACCATGCTTGGCTAATTTTTTCTATTTTTAGCAGAGATGGAATTTCACCATGTTCCCTAGGCTGGTCTTGACCTCCTGGGCTCAAGCGATCTGCCTGCCTCAGCCTCCCAAAGTGCTGAGATGACAGATGTGAGCCACCGCGCCTGGCCCAAAATAAGATTTCTTTTGGTTTCAATATGGAGCAATTTTCTTTCTTGGTGCTACTGTTTATCTGAATAGGGTCTATGTTAAGAAGATCCCTGTTGCCATGGAAGAGCCACCATTTCTACATGTGGCTTCAAGTCCAGTATCTTTTCTTGCATTTCTAACCCAGAAACATCAGATAAAAAGAGTTCCAAGTAAATAAGAGCTTTAGTGTTTGGTTTTTCTTTTCTAGAAATCAATTAACTTCAACAGTCCCAACAATAACATAAAGGTGAAAAGAGAAGGAAAGAAAAAGTTTTAAGGGACTATTATAGAAAGTATAAAATGTTAGAATCAAATGGTGAGTAGGAGATCTGGAAAACAGAAGGATTCAGTTGATGTGATTTATAAAAAAAGATTTTGTTAAACTGATTATTATAAAGGGATGAACAGTGAGATGTTCTGTTTTATAGAAATTATTATTTTTTAATAAGGAGTTAAAGAGCTTTCTCCCAAATACCGAGCTAAAGTTTTCTTGATTGAGTTTGACTCGCTCCATCTCAGGAGTGACAGGTAGGGGAGTCCCCTTGCTCAAGTTCTCTTTGTATAATATCTGTGTGCACAAAACCAACAAACAAATCAACCTGGACCCATCTTTTAGGTAGACTTAACCTAAAAAAAAACAGCCTAAAAGTATTTTATTGTTGTTTTATGATGAAGTACCTCAATAACTTTTAAAAATAGAGTAACTATAGATCCCCTTTGGACGTTTAGTCACACACAGGATGTCTGTCTCTAAAAGACTTCAGTTAAAAACACAGCTGCTAGGCTGCTGGCAGGAGTGGCTTGACTTATGTAGGCCTTTTCTCAAAGACAGGAGTATCAAATATCGTTCAAACTAATTGAAATTAATATCCATGAGTTATTGGTAACATTAAATTAGGGAACCAAAGAAAGAAGAGAGAGAAAAAGAGAGAAGTAGGTTTGGGGGAACAAAATAAAGAATAAATGTTGAAAGCTAAATAATATTAGCTTTCAATGATACTGAAAGTGTTCCAAAGGAAAAATTATTTGTATCTTACATAGCATTCAAAAAATAGCCAAGACAAGTAAATTATATTTACTGTGAATTGCTGTGTTGTCTTTGAATGAAAATATTTAAGAATGACATTCTTTTAAGAAAAACTGCAAACACAGTGACCTCCAATGAGATTAGAGACTATTGTAAGTGAAGTAACTCAGGAATGGAAAACCAAACAATATATATTCTCACTGATATGTGGGAGCTAAGCTATGAGGATGCAAAGGCCTAAGAATGATACAATGGACTTTGGGGACTTACAGAAAAGAGTGGGAAAGGGGGCAAGGGATTAAAAACTACAGATATGGTGCACCAAAATCTCACAAATCACCACTAAAGAACTTATGTAACCAAACACCACCTGTACCCCCAAAACTTACGGAAAAGAAATAAACATCTAAACGTCGAAAAAAAAACTTAAAAAAGGAAAAGCTGCAAAAACAAAGAATACATCAAACAGCCACAATAAATACAAATAAAATTCTAATTTACATTGTCCTTTTGAAAGGGTGTTAGATTTTACTTTTGACTTGTGTCACACCAGTTAGAAACACCTACTGTTATTAAAGGAGGAATGGGGGAAGCAAACAGAGTATTACAGGTTTTTAAAGAAAGTGATAAATATCTATGTTTTAGAGAAAACACAGTTAAAGTTTCACACCAGAACTAAATACTAAATTAGATTCAGGTTGAAAACTGAGGTAATATTTGGTATTATTTTCATTATATGAATTTAGTAATTTTACATTTGTAAGGTGTTATTATTTTAAATAAAATTATGGGATTTTTTTTTTTTTTTTTTTTTTTTTTTTTTTTTTTTTTTGGCCCCCTAAGAAATACCGAGCTAAAGTTCTCTTGATTGCGTTTGACTCTCTCCATCTCTGGAGTGATAGCTGTTGGGATTCCTTTCCCCAAATTTTCTTTGTACAAAACCTGTGAGATACAAGAAAGTACCCAGAGGACATTTAAAACAAGCAGAGAGTAAGGAAGGGAGGAAGTGGGGGAAGGGTTATATGTGAGGAGACAATTTTTTAGTAAGTAATATTTAGTAAGGGTAATGTTTTTACTTTTTTCACAGTTTTAATGGTGAACTCTACAGTGCTAATTGTGGAAATGAAAAAGTACAATGGAAAGCATTAAGTTATAGGATATAAGTATAACGCTGAGAAATCTTGTTAATTGTACTTACAGTATTTCAAATCTAGTCAAGTCACTGAAAATGTTAAAGTATAATCGGAAATGTGAGTCATTTTGTATTAACATGGTTTTGGTCAGGTAATAATACATAACACACACACACACAGAATTGTTAAGATGTTACTTTCTTTAAAAAAGATGGTTATTGTGGTAAATTTTTTGTGGGAAATAGTGTCTTATATATTTGTAAATACCGAGCTAAAGTTCTCTTGATTGCGTTTGACTCTCTCAATCTCTGGAGTCACAGTGGTTGGAATGCCTGTTCCCAAGTTTTCTTTGTACATAACCTGTAGAAAATAATTAGAATACCCGGAAAGGTAAAATGACTGTAAATCCTTTAGATAGCAGCTACATGTGGGCTATTTGGGGGAAACTCATAAAAACAATCTAGCTCTCAAAAACATTCAAGGAACAGGGGGAAAAATTCCATAAATATTTATGTTGTCTTTTCCAAAGTAGTAAAAAATTTTACTACCTTGAAAACTGGGCACTAAATTACACATTTTCGATAACCACTTAGTGCATGCCTAAAATGCATTAAATAATAGTAAATTTACCAATGAGAAAAATCAACCATTTTGTTGCATCTAGCATTGGTGCCTTAAATATAGTAGGCCTGCAGTAGACTTGTACTTAATGAATAGATTGCTTGGTTTAAACTTTTCTTATCACAGGATACTCTATTCCTTCAGGCTTATTGAGAATTCTGTTTTATATCTCCTAATGAATGTTCCTCGCTGGCTCCTAATCTGTAGGAGCCTAGTCCCTGGATATGAGATGGTTTAATCGGTTTATTTTTCAGGAAGAGCATCTTTACTTGAAATTTTTACTGCTAATTGCTGGATCAAGTAAACTAGTGTTTTCTGAATTGGGAGAAATCCATATTTTTTAGTAGTAGTATCGAAGGACTATGCATTTTAATGAAAACATTAAGGAACCTCCACTTTCTGAGCCTCCTTAACTCTTAAGTTTTCAGCCTAAAGGACTGAATGGGTTCTTTTAAATGGATGGATTCCCTGGTGTATTAGCGCATGGGGTGGGGAGCAACATACCCAGATTTTAATTCTTAAAATCAGTGACAAGCTAGGCATGATAGCTTTGTTTTGCAAGGAAACTTCTAGGAACCTTTGAACATCTACCTTCTTGGTAACAAAGTTGCATTTCTTTACTCTTCACCCAACAAAGCAGCAGAATTGATCACGGACAACAGTGCAAAGCAAAATTAAAGAAAACCAAGAAGTTGTAATGCAAAGTGACAAAGGAGCCTGGGCTAGCTTTATCAACCCATATTAGAGGACACAAAACTCTAAATGAAATTTGTACCACAAGGAAGCCAGAGTATATAAGCAGGGAGTGAGAAGGGAATGAGATCTAAATAATATGAACAACCTGCAAGAGAAATATCAAGTATCTTTTAAAGAAAATCAAATGAGAGCTCAGTCCTCCATTGACTAGGGGAGTCCCAAGACCAAGGTCCTCACCTTTTATTGGCCATAAACTATTTCCCAAACTTCACATAGTCTCTTGCTAGTAGCCAACACCTGCCTAGAATCTGCCTATGGATGGGGAAAGGGTTGGGTTTCAGAGCCAGGGCTTGCTTGACAAAAGGTCAGGACAAATGTGCTAACCTGATATTTCAGGTGTCAGGGACACCCGCCCCGCAATAAACTGCACAGGTGCCTGATATTCCCATGAGAGAACAGGCTTAATGTATAATATGCCATTGTAGGTCCATCACAGCCTGCACCACTGCATTTACAAGATGGAGAGAGCAAAGAATACAGGACAAGAAATCTTGAAAGGGAGGGGAGAAGAGACTTCACATGTCTACCCAGGGTCTTTTTGGACACTGGGAATCCTATCATTCATATGATGTGTCACACATAACACACACACATTATATATATATATATACACACAAAACCAAAGTATGTTATACTACTTCTGTGTTTATACGTATATGCTTTTAGTTAAATTACTTGAGATCATCCCAATAACCTTGTTACTACCATCAAAACCTTTTACTTTGGAAACGAATGGCATGATAATTAAGAAGCCCAGTCCATGAGCTTCAAGTCAGTGACAGGTAGGAAAAGAAAGCCAAGTCCCTTCTACTCCTTGATGATGAGAAGAGAGGTTTCTTAACTACCTTTGCAACCTATAGTGACCCCATCAAGACTAAGGGAGAATTCACAACATCCCCAAGGCATGGAAGCTCTTAATAGGAAGCAGAAGGATGAGAGAGCACCAGGGTAGCAATTGGGAGATAGCCAGTCACATAAATGCAATCTGAGAGTATGGCCACTACCGAGCTAATGTGCTTCTGCGTCTGCTTCACACGTTTCACTTCAGGCAGGTCAGGGATTGGAGTTCCTTGTCCTATTGCTTCCTTATACTTCACCTGCGGATTTAAAAATGGGGAGAGGTATTATTACATGCTGGACAGTTACTCTTCCCAACATGTACATGTTTTTGGTAACCCCCAAATTTAAAAAAATCAACAATGTAAATAACACAAGCTTTATACTTAGTGTGAATGGGACCTCATTCTGGTATTGGGTAACTCATTCTGATATTGGGTAAGAGGAGAACAATTCCGAGGACAGGGACACTTTGTCTCTCTCTTGTCTCTTTGGGGCAGGGGTGGGGAACCCTATTTAGACTACAGCCGTTTCCTGTATATCCCGATGTCTTTATGGCCAACAGGTCATTTGACTAGGACAAACAGATTCACATACATATATCCAGGAAGGTTGGTTCTTTGGCTGTACCGGATTCTACCTTCTCACAAGCCTCTCCGTTTTTCAGATGTAATCTCTCCCTCATGAAAACCGCCAAGGCACTGCACTGAGTATGAAATGACTCTAGCCACTGGTGTATACCGTGTGGTGGTGGTACACCTATTTTAGCAATATAAGCTGTTTCTGGTGACAGAGGCTTTGAGTGCAACTCGTAGGTCATCGTAAATTNTTTTTTTTTTTTTTTTTTTTTTTTTTGGCCCCCTAAGAAATACCGAGCTAAAGTTCTCTTGATTGCGTTTGACTCTCTCCATCTCTGGAGTGATAGCTGTTGGGATTCCTTTCCCCAAATTTTCTTTGTACAAAACCTGTGAGATACAAGAAAGTACCCAGAGGACATTTAAAACAAGCAGAGAGTAAGGAAGGGAGGAAGTGGGGAAGGGTTATATGTGAGGAGACAATTTTTTAGTAAGTAATATTTAGTAAGGGTAATGTTTTACTTTTTTCACAGTTTTAATGGTGAACTCTACAGTGCTAATTGTGGAAATGAAAAGTACAATGGAAAGCATTAAGTTATAGGATATAAGTATAACGCTGAGAAATCTTGTTAATTGTACTTACAGTATTTCAAATCTAGTCAAGTCACTGAAAATGTTAAAGTATAATCGGAAATGTGAGTCATTTTGTATTAACATGGTTTTGGTCAGGTAATAATACATAACACACACACACACAGAATTGTTAAGATGTTACTTTCTTTAAAAAAGATGGTTATTGTGGTAAATTTTTTGTGGGAAATAGTGTCTTATATATTTGTAAATACCGAGCTAAAGTTCTCTTGATTGCGTTTGACTCTCTCAATCTCTGGAGTCACAGTGGTTGGAATGCCTGTTCCCAAGTTTTCTTTGTACATAACCTGTAGAAAATAATTAGAATACCCGGAAAGGTAAAATGACTGTAAATCCTTTAGATAGCAGCTACATGTGGGCTATTTGGGGAAACTCATAAAACAATCTAGCTCTCAAAACATTCAAGGAACAGGGGAAAATTCCATAAATATTTATGTTGTCTTTTCCAAAGTAGTAAAAAATTTTACTACCTTGAAAACTGGGCACTAAATTACACATTTTCGATAACCACTTAGTGCATGCCTAAAATGCATTAAATAATAGTAAATTTACCAATGAGAAAATCAACCATTTTGTTGCATCTAGCATTGGTGCCTTAAATATAGTAGGCCTGCAGTAGACTTGTACTTAATGAATAGATTGCTTGGTTTAAACTTTTCTTATCACAGGATACTCTATTCCTTCAGGCTTATTGAGAATTCTGTTTTATATCTCCTAATGAATGTTCCTCGCTGGCTCCTAATCTGTAGGAGCCTAGTCCCTGGATATGAGATGGTTTAATCGGTTTATTTTCAGGAAGAGCATCTTTACTTGAAATTTTACTGCTAATTGCTGGATCAAGTAAACTAGTGTTTTCTGAATTGGGAGAAATCCATATTTTTTAGTAGTAGTATCGAAGGACTATGCATTTTAATGAAAACATTAAGGAACCTCCACTTTCTGAGCCTCCTTAACTCTTAAGTTTTCAGCCTAAAGGACTGAATGGGTTCTTTTAAATGGATGGATTCCCTGGTGTATTAGCGCATGGGGTGGGGAGCAACATACCCAGATTTTAATTCTTAAAATCAGTGACAAGCTAGGCATGATAGCTTTGTTTTGCAAGGAAACTTCTAGGAACCTTTGAACATCTACCTTCTTGGTAACAAAGTTGCATTTCTTTACTCTTCACCCAACAAAGCAGCAGAATTGATCACGGACAACAGTGCAAAGCAAAATTAAAGAAAACCAAGAAGTTGTAATGCAAAGTGACAAAGGAGCCTGGGCTAGCTTTATCAACCCATATTAGAGGACACAAAACTCTAAATGAAATTTGTACCACAAGGAAGCCAGAGTATATAAGCAGGGAGTGAGAAGGGAATGAGATCTAAATAATATGAACAACCTGCAAGAGAAATATCAAGTATCTTTTAAAGAAAATCAAATGAGAGCTCAGTCCTCCATTGACTAGGGGAGTCCCAAGACCAAGGTCCTCACCTTTTATTGGCCATAAACTATTTCCCAAACTTCACATAGTCTCTTGCTAGTAGCCAACACCTGCCTAGAATCTGCCTATGGATGGGGAAAGGGTTGGGTTTCAGAGCCAGGGCTTGCTTGACAAAAGGTCAGGACAAATGTGCTAACCTGATATTTCAGGTGTCAGGGACACCCGCCCCGCAATAAACTGCACAGGTGCCTGATATTCCCATGAGAGAACAGGCTTAATGTATAATATGCCATTGTAGGTCCATCACAGCCTGCACCACTGCATTTACAAGATGGAGAGAGCAAAGAATACAGGACAAGAAATCTTGAAAGGGAGGGGAGAAGAGACTTCACATGTCTACCCAGGGTCTTTTGGACACTGGGAATCCTATCATTCATATGATGTGTCACACATAACACACACACATTATATATATATATATACACACAAAACCAAAGTATGTTATACTACTTCTGTGTTTATACGTATATGCTTTTAGTTAAATTACTTGAGATCATCCCAATAACCTTGTTACTACCATCAAAACCTTTTACTTTGGAAACGAATGGCATGATAATTAAGAAGCCCAGTCCATGAGCTTCAAGTCAGTGACAGGTAGGAAAAGAAAGCCAAGTCCCTTCTACTCCTTGATGATGAGAAGAGAGGTTTCTTAACTACCTTTGCAACCTATAGTGACCCCATCAAGACTAAGGGAGAATTCACAACATCCCCAAGGCATGGAAGCTCTTAATAGGAAGCAGAAGGATGAGAGAGCACCAGGGTAGCAATTGGGAGATAGCCAGTCACATAAATGCAATCTGAGAGTATGGCCACTACCGAGCTAATGTGCTTCTGCGTCTGCTTCACACGTTTCACTTCAGGCAGGTCAGGGATTGGAGTTCCTTGTCCTATTGCTTCCTTATACTTCACCTGCGGATTTAAAATGGGGAGAGGTATTATTACATGCTGGACAGTTACTCTTCCCAACATGTACATGTTTTGGTAACCCCAAATTTAAAAAAATCAACAATGTAAATAACACAAGCTTTATACTTAGTGTGAATGGGACCTCATTCTGGTATTGGGTAACTCATTCTGATATTGGGTAAGAGGAGAACAATTCCGAGGACAGGGACACTTTGTCTCTCTCTTGTCTCTTTGGGGCAGGGGTGGGGAACCCTATTTAGACTACAGCCGTTTCCTGTATATCCCGATGTCTTTATGGCCAACAGGTCATTTGACTAGGACAAACAGATTCACATACATATATCCAGGAAGGTTGGTTCTTTGGCTGTACCGGATTCTACCTTCTCACAAGCCTCTCCGTTTTCAGATGTAATCTCTCCCTCATGAAAACCGCCAAGGCACTGCACTGAGTATGAAATGACTCTAGCCACTGGTGTATACCGTGTGGTGGTGGTACACCTATTTTAGCAATATAAGCTGTTTCTGGTGACAGAGGCTTTGAGTGCAACTCGTAGGTCATCGTAAATTATCAAAGGGAGGCAGAAAATATTACAAATGCATCCTCTGTATCTTTACCGAGCTAATGTGGTCCTGTGTTTGTTTCACTCTCATCATCTCAGGTGTCTTTCCGATAGCCGTTCCTGGTGAGACATCCTCTTTATATAAAACCTGGGCATTGAGAATCAGGACAGTGTTACACAGAAGAAAGGAAAACCCAGCAGTTCCTGGAGAAAGACTAGGACACATGGCTTCTGTGAAAACGATGTTCCCAGGCAAGTGCCAGAGCATCGCGCCTGACATTTCCATGTCAGTATCAGAGACTCAGACCAGATATACAACATGGATCATTTTCCAGATTTTAAGATTTCTTCTAAGATTGTGGTACCATATTAACACAGGATGAGAAGAGCCAGGAAATGTTGATTAACAACAAAACCCTCCCATGTGTAACACAAAATCCATTAAAGAAATGCAAAGTCAATCAGTTATTTGGGGGAGAGATGACAAAAGAAATCACAATGTCAAAAAGAAATCCATCTTCTTGAAGCAAGACAACACATGTTACTGCTCTGGGATTTAAAATTTAAAATAAAATTACTTTGTTAGCAGATATAAAGTTATTTCAAATGGTCTCTGGAGAGAGGATTTTGGAGCAAAGTATGGGGGATTTTAGCAAATCACTGCTAGTATTACTGAGGAGGTTAGATGTTAATTGTCTATCAATATAAGGCTAGTATATTTTTAAAGAGGAGAGTGAAACGACCAGGTTAGCATTAAATGCAAAATAAATAGTAAATATACCGAGCTGAAATTCTTTTGATTTTCTTTTACACGCAGTATTTCTGGCGTGTCTTGAACAACTGTAATTTTCCTTTACTGTTTTAAGGTCACACTGGTATTGGAGCTATGAAGAAAGAGTAAACATCTTGTTAAGATTTCAACATTGCTTTATTTTCTTTATTTGTCCTATATTATGCAAAGGAAATTAAAATCCTGTATCTTTAAAAAAAAAAAAAAAAAGTCTGTGCCACAATAATTATGGTCTGGTAGCCCAAGGGAAATTATTTGATAAGAATTTTGTGGAGAAACTAATTTTAAAAAGCATATAAAGCTAGGGGTTTGTTTTTGTTTAAGTATCTCTTGCTTAGATTTAACTTTGAAAAAGATAGATGTCACCACTAATGGAAAGCGGTGATAGTTCACATTCAGTAAAGGAAGCTACTGACAGGGTTTAGGATACACTATCCCAAAATATGGCACCTTGACATTTGAAAAAACAGCAGAAGCAGGAGGGTTTTCCGGCCTTCTCTGTTTTTCCTAAAGCAGATAATAATTATCTGATCTTCATTTAAAGCAGGCAATAAGCTGCTCCTTCCAGAAGGGTCCTCCCTAGACCCAGAGGAAAGGAGCCAAAGACACAGAGATACTAGGAGAATCTGAATAAACAGGCCTTGCTCAATCACCTGTTTATTACCATTGGATCATACCCCTTTGTCCAGTCACACTTCTGCATCTCTATCCTTAAAAATACACACATTTTCCTGTTTCTTTGGGTTGTCATTTCTGAAGCTTTTATTAAATAAATTGTATGTGTGTCTCTTGTTAATCTGTCTTTTGTTACAACAGTTTTAGCCATGAACCTTGCCATGGGTGAGGAAAAGATACTATATTTTCTCCCCTACACCACCAACGAAGTAACAGATGAGTCTTTCATGCTGTGATTTGGGATTAAGATATAAGGTGAGCCCAGAGATGAATTGAGCGCACACTTCCTGGGGCAGGATGGGAGTAGTAGAGGGCTGCACAACAGCCCCACTGCAGGCCTGGGATATCCAGAGGCATCTTCCTCAGCACCCCAGGTACCTGTGGGCTGTGCCTTACGTTTAATAAAAACTTACAAGGCTGAAGTTCTTTTGGTTCTCCCGGACTCTCTGCATCTCTGGGGTGTCCAAAACAGTCTCATAATACGACATGGACTTCTCAGCATCTTCCTTGTATTTTTTCTGGGAATAGATTCCAAGAAATAAGGAGGGTAAACACCACAGGGATATAGGCCAGTGGGACCTAAAATAGCCCTTCCAGGCTCAGCAGAGGGAAAGTCCTTTGTATTTTCTTAACTGTCCAAGGATGTTAGGGCATTGCAAGGAAGAACCCTCTCAGTCAAAGAGCACCATACTTTTCCTTTCCAGGAAAACAGCCCACACATTCAGTAGGACCTATTGTCATGGCAAAGCTGGCAGAGGGGGAACCTTGCTAGCTGGTCCACAGGAAAGTTATAGCCAGCAATGCCCAGAGAGGGAGATGGGGATGCCTCCAGTGGCAGTAGTCCTCACTGGGCTGGATGAAGCTATGTAGCCAGACTGCTCAGCAAGCTGGCGGAGAGAAGCTAGAGGGTTAAGAGTCAAAGACATGACCTTTAGAAAGCCTTAGCTGGTGACAAGATGTTCACTGAGCCATGAGTAGGTGTGATCAGGGCTCCCAGCTGCAGGACTGGGCGGGCGGGCAGGCAGGCAGGCCCAGAGGCATTTCCAGAATATGGCTCTTGATGCTGCAGAAAGCAGCCTGACAGGACTGGCAGCTCTACCAAACAGACACACCTGGAGCACCACTAAGGCCAGCTGACTGGCCAAGGACTACTCTGAGCCAGACATCACTATTCTTTGGGCTCCCCTGTCCTGCCCCAGCCTTTGACTGGAGAGACATATCCATAGAGACTGCTCTTCCAGATAGCAGTGGGCAGTCGATCCCACCACCAAACTGATCGTCTTTGTTCTCTGCAGCAGAACACTTACACTTTGCCCTTTAGAGCCTTATTTTTCTTTCATCACTTGTCGCTATGTCCTTTCACTTCTCTCTCTCGCTTAACTTAGCTCCAGTTTTTCCCACTTTTCAGGGAAGTTTTGGTTTGGAGGGCTGAGGGCTGAGGAAAGAGACTAGCCACTATTATAATGGGGATAAAACTATTCTGTCTCTATTTATGTTGTTAATATAGGAATTACATTTATAAGTATTGAAATTTGTAATCTTGCCAGAGAAAACAAAGAAACAGTTTCAGCCAATGAGAGATGTAGGCCTAGATTTTATTCATCTAAATGGAAGCGAATTAAAGACAAGATTTTTTGGAAGAAAAGGTAGTTCACCAGGAACAAATGTTTTGTTCATGAAAAAGTCACCTAGATGACTCCTTAGCTATATAGGTGTAAAGAAAACAGTCCTCATTGTCCTGGGAAAAGAATGGAAACAATCCTCCTTTTATTTTATTTTTAACTTTTATTGTTTTTCTTTTATTTTTTCCAAGATTAAGCAAAAGCTACCTCAACTGGTTTGCAGAGCTGGTGCTAATCCCTTAGAGGGGTAATCACATTTGAACACAGAACTTGGACTCCCTGGTGTTCCCAGACCAAAGTGAGGGTTGGGCTGCTATTTCTCATGGCCCAATAATGAAATGCAGATGAACTGGGGAGGAAAAGAGGTTTTTTGTTTTTTGTTTTGAGACGGAGTTTCGCTGTGTCTCCAGGCTGGAGTGCAGTGGTGCAATCTTGGCTCACTGCAACCTCTGACTCCCTGGTTCAAGCAATTCTCCTGCCTCAGCCTTCTGAGTAGCTGGGATTACAGGTGTGCATGACCACACCCAGCTAATTTTTGTATTTTTAGTAGAGATGGGGTTTCACCATGTTGGTCAGGACGGTCTCAATCTCCTAACCTCATGACCCACCCTGCTTGGTCTCACAAAGTCGTGGGATTACAGGCGAGAGCCACTGTGCCCGGCCAAGAGTTTTTATTTTTGTAACTGGTTACTGGGAGAAGTCCTGGAAATTATTGCCAGACAGACTCAAAATTAGAAGTTTTTCAGAGCTTATATACCTTTTAAGCTATATGTCTATGTGTAAGTGTTCATTCATCTAAAGACATAAGTGATTAACTTTTTTTTTTGAGCGGGAGTCTTGCTCAGTTGCCCAGCCTGGAGTGTGGTGGCGTGATCTCGGCTCACTGCAAGCTCCGCCTCCTGGGTTCACGCCATTCTCCTGCCTCAGCCTCCCGAGTAGCTGGGACTACAGGCGCCCGCCACCACGACCGGCTAATTTTTTTGTATTTTAGTAGAGACGGGGTTTCACCGTGTTAGCCAGAATGGTCTCGATCTCCTGACCTCGTGATCCGCCCGCCTCTGCCTCCCAAAGTGCTGGGATTACAGGCGTGAGCCACCGAGCCTGGCCAACTTCTTTTAATTTATAACTAAGGTCTGAGTTCTGAAGACCTTCCTCTGGAGCCTCAGTAAATTTACTTAATTTAAATGGGTGCAGGTGCTGGGGCAATTACTCTTACGTTGTCTCCTGCTAAATCAGGGAGGTTTGAGGAGTTTCTTCAGGACCCCCAATAAACTTGTTTGTGGAGGCCTGGGGAGTTTTTTTAGACTCCACAGTAAAACTTGTTTAATTCTACATGAGTCCTGTTAAGAATCCCTTCATTATTTTGTTATGCTTTAAGGCCCAGGAAAGGCCTAGGCAAAACTTTTGGTGGGCTTTTGTTATATCCCAGCGTTTGTACAGGGACACTGGCTTTTAACATCTAACTTAACCATTCAGTACTGAAACGGTTGTGAGACCTGGCCTGCCATACTGGCATTAAGTATTCAGTAGAGTGGTCCCTACTTATCTGAGGTTTCACTTTCCACGGTTTCAGTTAACTATAGTCAACCTTGGTCAAAAATAAGAGTACATAACAATAAGATATTTTGAGGGAGAGAGAGACCACATCCATGTAACTACATAACTTTTATTACAGTATATTGTTATAATTGTTCTATTTTATTATTGTTAATCTCTTACTTTGCTAATTTACAAATTAAGCTTTATCATAGGGGTATACGTATAGGAGAAAACAGTATATATAGGTTTGGGTGTTGTCTGTAATTTCAGGCACCCACTCGAGGTCTTGGAACATATCCCCCTCGGATAAGAGGAGACTACTGTATAGTATCCTAAATTTGTGAGTCAGCTTACATTGCTTGCCTTAACCCCCAGGTATGAGGTTTAAGAATTATAAATACAGATTCTCCATTGGAAATCGAGAATCGAGAAGCAAGTTTGTGGAAACACAAGCACCATCTCACCAGTATTTACCATTCAACTGTAAATACTGATCTGAACTGGGGAGGAACTAACTTGCCTGGCTATATTTTAGGCCTTGAGGAACAAGCCAGAGAGAGCCCCAGGAGAGCAGAGCAAGTGACTTGATCCTACACTGGGATAGACCCACGTGCTGAAGCTTTCGTTAAAGATCAGCAGTATCAAAAGCAGAAGGTAAAAGGCTGGTGAGCCTCTCACAGCCCAAAGACTGTCAGCCTCCGTGGCTCCCTCAATGAACACAACATGATAATTTGGAGCTCATATAATTTTGGTAATTTTTAAAAAGCTAATTATTCTTCCGCATCCCTACCCTTCAAAGAAAAGAAACATTTCTACCATTTGAATACACCTGCTTCCTAATCAAACCACTCTCTAGTGATAACTATATTTTTCATGTGCAATTTTACAATATACAACTATATGTTGCCAATAAAGGGTTGAAATCCCTGATTCCCCAATCTGATTGGAGATAATCTGTGAAAATTAAAAACAAACAAAAATAGATTTCCAGAGCCTACCACAGATTTACTAGTGTCAAAATTCCAGAGTTGGACCAGGGAATCTACATCCCCAGGTCCCTATAAAGCACAGCTAGGGCAGGTTAACTACTGCTTTGGACCTCGTTGGTCAGAAGACAAGCACAAATTCTAATCTGGTGCCACTCTAAACAAATTGCAGACTCCTGATCATCACTGACAATCGTTAATACAAATGAGGGCATATCCTGGGGTGTGAAGGACAGCCTACTTTTCTTCATCTCTCTATTTGTAGGAAGATGGAGAGTTATTCATCATGAGGAGAGTCAGGGGTTAGACTGTGTGGTCTCAATCTCAATCTTGTTTGAGATTGGTAATCCAAATGTGGGCTACTTTGTTTCTTCCAGATTTGCGCACACATTTTTAAAGCCACATGATAAGAGATTTTACATGTGAAAATATTGATTCATTAATTACAAGTTGTACCATGTAAGAGTTCTTCAGTACCTTAAAATTCCTGCATTGTAGGTTACCCTCTCTCTCCCTCTTCTTTTTTTTTTTTTTTTTTTTTTGAGACGGAGTCTTGCTCTGTTGCCCAGGCTGGAGTGCAATGGCATGATCTTGGCTCACTGCAAGCTCTGCCTCCCAGGTTCATGCCATTCTCCTGCCTCAGCCTCCCGAGTAGCTGGGACTACAGGCGCCCGCCACCACGCCCGGCTAATTTTTGTGTGTTTTAGTAGAGATGGAGTTTCACCATGTTAGCCAGGATGGTCTTGATCTCCTGACCTCGTGATCCGCCCGCCTCAGCCTCCCAAAGTGCTGGGATTACAGGCGTGAGCCACTGCGCCAGGCCTGTCTCTCTCTCTTTTTTCTTTAAGAGTCTCACCCTGTCGCCCAGGGAACTCCAGTGGTGCAGTCATAGCTGACTGCAGCCTCAACCGCCTGGGCTCAATCCATCTTCCCACCTCAGCCTTCCTAGAAGCTGGGACTGGCATGCACCACCACACCTGGCCAATTTTTGTAGAAACAGGGTTTTGCCACATTGCCCAGGCTGATCTCAAACTCGTGGACTTAAGTGATCCACTTGCCTTGGCCTCCCAAAATGCTGGGAATACAGGCGTGAGCCACCGCACCTGGTGAATCTCTTTTTTATTGGGAAAAACTGTGATTTGAAAAATCTCTTAAGGTATTAATGGAAGGACTTCCATTCTTCCATGATTGGGGTTTGAGTGATGGCATGACGAATGTCCTTACCTGGCTTGAAAGATTCTTGACTTGTTGGGCATGAATGATCTCTGGAGTATCAACCACAGAAGTGAAATTGGCTTTCTCCATTTCTGCTGATTGCTTATACTTAATCTGTAAAAGATACCCAATAGTTGGGTAAATGTTTACAATGTGCACAACAGTTGTTGGCTTGATTTGATTAAGAGGTGAGCCGTATTTCTTTTCCAAGAAGGACTCATTCATTTGACATTCAACAGACATTTCTTCCTATTTTGTTCATAGTTTTATACCAAAGAGTGAAATTCAGTAAGAAAAGTCAAGTCCTAGCTGTTGAGAGAAGATCTAGTTGGATGCAGGATGGGATATGGGTAAGGAGGGATCATCAGCAGATAGTAAGGCATGGATTGTTTATATATGAGCTGGGAGGATGACACATAAGCAAAAGACCCATACCAATGAGCATTAGACAAGCTAAGATGCCTAAAAACTATTCTAAACTTAGGGCTTGAAAGGAGAGTAAGAACTCCCAAGATATTCTAAGCAAGGAATTCCTGGCATCAAATGAGTGGATTGACTCAGAAACAAGGCCAGGATGTCAAGTCTGCCCAGCTCTAAACAGCTACTTAATTCCTCAGTTTCTGCCCTTTGCTCTGAGTGTCCCCAGAGTCTATGGACTCAGAAAGGCAGACAGCGATGAGCCTGGCAAAGGGTCCTCCATCCTTTCATTGGGGCGGATTCCTCCAGGCAGATGTTCAAGAATGCCATTGTATGCATGTGACTGTCACCAATAAATCAGATGACAGAAGGACACTTTATGTCCTTAAAGTTACAACTACTTTCCTGAAAGACTGACATCGAATAATAGCACTGACCTGACTGGCAATATCAGTAGCATTCCTGGCCCTCATAAAATCCGGAGTTTCATTGGCCATGGCATTCAGGCCTCTTCCTTTGACTTCCAGTTCCAGGTCTCGCTTATATTCTTTCTATAGTAGCATTAAAAGAAAAAAAAAAAAGGTACCTAAATTCTACTACTAGGTAATAAACATAGAGAGTGAATATAAATCCACACAACACACCACCCCAGCTGTCACAGATAGTGTCGCTTGCTACTCTTCACCTTCACTCTTCCGTGTGGCAGGATGGAGTGGCGTCTGCAGAAGCCCTCTGGAGGAAACTATTCTATGCAAGTCAATATGGGTCAACAGAGGCCTTCTTTTGAATACTTTTAGCATTCTCTGCTTAGAAGATTAGAGTATAAAGTAAATTGTATATCTGGTTTGGTATATAACTAAGATTACACTTAGGTGCACACACCACTCCAGTGTAGTGTTTTTATGTAAATGAGCATACCAAATATATCAAGTTAAATCAAATAGATTATAACCACCACAGAAACATACTGTTATAGTATCCATCAGAAATTGAGATATATTTTACGTAATGGTTAACAATTATGTTGGATATGGAATCTGAAAATCAAAAGCTCTGTTTTCTCTATTCTCTGTTTTGTTTTCTCTATTCTGTTTTGTTTTGCTTTTCCAGTGTAATTTGGCTAACAAAGAAATGATGCTCTATGAATTATGTGCAGGCTGTCAGCTGTGGGCCTACCTCATTGAGGATTTGAGTGGCATTCTTTGCTCTTAGCATGTCAGGTGTATCTTCCATTTCAGTGAGGCCCTTCCCACGGATGCTTTCCTCTAGATCTTTCCTGTACTCTTTCTATATCATGAAAGAAAAGCAAAAACACTGACAAGAAAGCCTAGATTGATCCTCTTAGGCAAAGAAGAAAGAAATTTAAAAATTCCAATTTTTAAAGGGTTCACAGTTTAGTAAAAATATGAATAAAGGCAGGGTAAAAGCATGATCAGTTAACATTAAATATCAAATGAAAACCTGAAGTTAACAGAATACTAAGATAATATTCAAATAAAAAATTAGAAGAATTAACATGGTAATAGATTAGGTGGTAGTACCAAACACATGAGAACCCAGTTTGAAACACACAGTTAGGTGGTGATGTAAATGGTAGGAGGAACACATTAATGAGTGTCATTAGTGCAATTATTTGGATGAAGAGGGAAAGCAAAGACCAAGTGGGCACTACCTCGCTTGCTATTTTAGTTGCATATTTGACATGTAACAAAGCTGGTGTGACCTCCAGGCCAGTCAAGTTTCTGCCTTTAATGGACTCTTCATAATCTTTCCTGTATTCTTTCTAATGTAAGTTGGAAGGAAAGACAAGTTAAAAAAAGAATCTTTATTACAATTTATCTCTCCATCTCAGGAAGAAAAAAATTACAGCATTTTCTATGTATGGGCTCTTAACTCGATCATAGTTCTGCTAATGGTCACACATTTGAAACGTGTGATTGTACTTGAAATATTTTGTCTGGAGCAGATGACCACAAGGAAACTCAGAGGCTGAGACACTTTGATGGGCCCCTCACTCATCAGTCTAACGTTGTGACTGGGGCAGGCCCTTCGCAGAGTGGAAGGATGGATGCACCATCAAGACTCTGAATCCTCTGTTGTCTCTTCTGAATTTTCCCACACCTTTCTTAAGGTGACAAAAGATTTCATTTCAGAATTATAAGTCAATGATGCAAGGGGAAAAAAATTGCAGAGGAAGGAGAGCCTAAGGCTACCAAACGCTAACTTGCTTTTTTTCCTAATCATGACCTGTTTGTTTGTTTTTTTTGATATGGGTTCTTGCTATGTTGCACAGGCTGGCCTCAAACTCCTGAGCTGAAGTGATCCTCCTGCCTCAGCCTCCTGAGTAGCTGGGACTACAGGTGTATGCCACCACACTCAGAGTTTTGACCTGCTTTGTTTTTTTTTTTTTAATCACTGAATAGCTTAGGTGGGCAATAAGGCACAGAGGGATTCTACGTTTTTGTCCACTCTGCCTCCTTGCCCCATCTCCTTTCCAGTTTCCAGACTTGACTGACTCACAGAGGGGCTTGGAATAGATGTTGGGACTCTACTTTTGTAATTTTGTTATTTTAATAGAATTTTGAATTTACAGGAAAGTCACAAGAACATTATGAGAAACTCCTATAGATCCTTTACTCAGATCCACCAATTGTTTGAAACCATTTTAAAGTTTTTATGACCTGGCATTCTATCACCAGAAAGCTCCACAAACTGCTACTTTTATTTAAAACAATTTTTCTTTATAGTTGAAGGAAGAGAGGCAAATGGAAATTCCAAATAAGCCCATTTCCCACTGAAAACAGACTAAGATTTAAAATAAGATTCCATTCTCTACTCTTGATTAAAAATGACAAAAAAAATTAATGCTTCTGCTTACAATTCTAGAATAACGAATATGGCATCTTAACTTTTGATTATCTGGGGTCTTGATAAACATCTTGATCACAAATACCCTTTTGTTTGGCTGGGGGCATTCTACTAAGAGTAGAGTATTTCAAAGCCAAAGGGGTGTCTGTGTGGAGGGAACTTTTCATTCATAAAGGAAAATCCAAATTACATTCAGTATAATTGGTTTGTGTTAGGAATAGTTTTCCATGTTCTAATTTTACAGAAATGGTTGTTGAAATAAGACATATGGTAAATATCTACTTCCTAGAGCATTTTAAAAAAGTAACTGAACCATAGGATTTCTGAGATGGAGAAGATTTTAGTGATCACATGATAAAAAGTTTCATTAGCTACCACTTCTGGATGACAGGAAACTGGCTATGTCGTGGGCAGAGCTTGTGTTCAGTAGTGTGATGGATCGTTGTTGTGTGGTGGTGTTTTTTTGACTTACCCCACTCTGCATCTGCTGAGACTCTTTGGCAGTGATGTACGTTGGTGTTTCAAAGTCCAGCATGGGTTTTCCTCGTTCCTTTTCATACTTTTCTTTGTATTTCACCTGGTGATAGAAAGCCATGTTAGATATTTCTCCTCTGGTCAATTCCTAGACAGCAGTTTAAGGATAGTATTTTTTAATTGATATGTTTTGTCCATTGGATGGCATCTCATTGCCACTCAAAACAGTTTCCTGTTATGTTTCAGATCCAGTACATTTTTGTTGTTGTCTGGGTGTTGAGGGGATGGGTACCATTACTGTCTGCAAGGCATAATTAGGATTTGGATTCAATTTAAGGAGAAAAGAATCATTGACAAGAACCAGCTGAGAGAAATGCTGATGCAAGAAAATGCATGGGGAAAATCACCCATAGATGAGGTTGGTCTATAATTGATGGGTAGGTGTAAACACTTTAAAATTATTAATGCTATTAGCATTAATCAACATGTCTGATAAAATCCTGTTTTCTTTCACAAGAACTTTTTTCAGAGACCTGGGGTTTAGATTGAATGGATAACACATGGAGCTTTATTTATAAGTAAACAACTCTATGTGAGTCCTGACTGGCCATATATTTAATGCAGCCAATCAATTGGTATAAAAATGAAAACTACTTTACATATTGACCCACTTGTTAAAAAACCTGGCATTCTCAAAAGATCCTCAAGACTGTTGTTTAAATACAATTTCCTCATCCTCATGACATGTGGTTAGGAATTTGGGGAGCCACAATGTTTGTATGTGACAGAGGAGAACTGGAAAGACATGTGAACGCCCTCATGCACACAGCACCTTGATGGCAGTGCTCAATCTCTGAGCTCTTGGGTTGTAACAAGATGTTGGAATAAAGGCCCAGGGTCACATACTGCTCCACAGAAGACATGAGGACATTTCTAGTAGTTAGCCCTCATGGTTAATGCCCAACAGAGGACCTAAATAATGCTGAATTTGTGATATAGGAGGTCATTTGATAGCAAGTTCTTTCCTCTGAGAATCTTCAGTTATAGTCATGAATTGCTTAACAACTGGGATATGTTATGGGAAAGGCTTTGTTATGCAATTTCATCATTGTGTGAACATCACAGAGTGCACTTACACAAACCTAGATGGTGTAGCTTACTACACACCTAGGCTATATGGTATAGCCTATTGCTCCTAGGCTAGAAACCTGTACAGCATATTACTTTACTGATAATCTGTAGGTACTTGTAACACAAGAGTATTTGTGTATCTTGATATCTCTAAACATAGAAAAGGTACAGTAAAAATATGGTATTAAAGATTTTAAAATGATACACCTGCATAGGGTAGCTCCATTATAATCTTATGGGATTACCGTCATACAAGTGGTCTGCCGTTGACCAAAAACATCATGTGGTATATGACTATCTTTTTTTTTTTTTTTTTTTTTGAGACGGAGTCTTGCTCTGTCACCCAGGCTGGAGTGCAGTGGCCGGATCTCAGCTCACTGCAAGCTCTGCCTCCTGGGTTCATGCCATTCTCCTGCCTCAGCCTCCCGAGTAGCTGGGACTACAGGGGCCTGCCACCTCGCTCGGCTAGTTTTTTGTATTTTTTAGTAGAGACGGGGTTTCCCTGTGTTTGCCAGGGTGGTCTCCATCTCCTGACCTCGTGATCCACCCGTCTCGGCCTCCCAAAGTGCTGGGATTACAGGCTTGAGCCACCACGCCCGGCCGGTATATGACTGTCTTACAAATTTAGTAATTTTGTAAATTNTTTTTTGAGACGGAGTCTTGCTCTGTCACCCAGGCTGGAGTGCAGTGGCCGGATCTCAGCTCACTGCAAGCTCTGCCTCCTGGGTTCATGCCATTCTCCTGCCTCAGCCTCCCGAGTAGCTGGGACTACAGGGGCCTGCCACCTCGCTCGGCTAGTTTTTTGTATTTTTTAGTAGAGACGGGGTTTCCCTGTGTTAGCCAGGATGGTCTCCATCTCCTGACCTCGTGATCCACCCGTCTCGGCCTCCCAAAGTGCTGGGATTACAGGCTTGAGCCACCACGCCCGGCCGGTATATGACTGTCTTACAAATTTAGTAATTTTGTAAATTCCCAGAAATGCTTTCAGTAGTAGACCTGATCATATCACTTCTCTGTCTGAAATCTTCCTGACTCCCTATAATCTACTGTAGTGTTCCCTAACCTGGGGCACAAACCAATGGGGCACATTGGAGTTACCATGAGGGGTTTGTCCCCTCATAACACACTCTTTATGCTTGTAGCCCCTGTCAGTAGCACATAATTGCATGTATATTTCTCAACTATGTGTAGATGTTGTTGTAATTTATAACATAAGAATTTGTTTCAAAAAGTTACCAAATTCAAAACCCCTTATATCTTTGTGCATTTTCTCAAACAATGGAGGGAATCTATGAAATTTTTTTTCACATTGTACTGTGGATGAATGTGCGCCAGAGGAAAAATTGGTCTTGATCCACTTACTATACTCTGTAATTCTGTGGCCTCTTTGAGGTGAAGCTGCTCCAGATTATCGGGTATGGTGTGGTAGTGGCCCTTACTCTTCTCATACTTCTTCTTGTACTGGTACTGAGGGGAAGGTGGCAAAAAAGACACATTGATGGAGAAGCTGCCCAGCATTCCTATTTTTCCTCTTTAGATTAGACATTTGCACAGCACCATTGTCAGCATCAAACTAAAAATGGCAAACACTAAACAGGAGGTTAAGAAAAGTTTTAAAAATGAGGATCCAAGTTCAGTATTGTCAGTTAAGATGTAAACACTTAGGTTGTGTGGCTTGTTCAAAGTAGGGGTTATAAGTAAAAAGTTAAAAGTGAAAGAAACTATTCCAGAGGGTATTTATGTCCTTAGGGAAAAGGGAGTGATTAATTGGAGGGCAAAATTTAAATATTCTAAAAAAAGAAGCATTTTTGCATTCTGAGAGGTGTTACAGACAATGGAGAATTGGTAGATTAATGTCATTTGGAAGAATACACTCAAATGAGAACAGTTTTGTAATCTAGTGTATCAATAGCAAAGAAGAAGATGCATGTGGGCTCAGAGAAAGAATTTAGTTCCAAATGGGTAAAACAAGCTGTTTCTGGAGCAAATGACTGAGCTTACAGAACTGGCAAGTTGGCTTGTATTCAGGACATGATTCATGATCAGAGACTCCTTCATGTCAGTCACAGGTTTGTGAAGTTTCTTCAGGTCAGCCTTATATTTAACCTATGTGTTAAGAGGGAAGAAAGGAAATCACATAAATAGGAAATGGAACAGCACTAATGAAAATCAAAGTGAGATAGCCCATCATCAGACAAATGCTGGAGATGGTGACGAAAAACCATCCCTCATTCACAGTAGCGAGAAGGCAGAAACAACCCAAGTGTCTGTCAGTAGGTGCGTGGATAAACAAAATGTGGCATAACATACAATGGAATGTTATTTAGCCACAAAAAGGCATGAAGTTCTGATATATCCTAGAACATGGATGGACCTTGAACGTATTATGCTAAGTAAAATAAGCCAGACACAAAAGGATAAATACTGTTTGATTCCATTTATATGCGCTCTCTAAAACAGGAAAATGCATAGAGACAAAAAGTAGATTAGAGGTTCCCAGGAACTGATGGGAGGAGGGAATGGAGAGTTTTTGCTTAATGGTTATAGAGTTTTTGTTGGTATGAAAACATTTTGGAAATAGTGACAGTAGTTGGATAATATTGTGAGTGTTATAAATGCTACTGAATTGCACACTTAAAAACAGTTAAAATGGCAAATACCATGTTATATATTTTACCACAATTTTAGAAACATACCTCACTTGCAAGATTATTAGCATCTTTCATGACTTTATAGAGCTGGCTGTCTTTCGGATTGTATTTTGGTGTCTTGCCCTTTTCTTTATCGAAATTTTCTCGGTATTTAACCTAACAGCAAATGCAAACATCCAAATTATTCCTGGCATCAATCAATTTGGGAACTGGGGAATGGTAGAAACACAAATGCCAAAGAATATGCATTATACATAGAGTGATGATATAATCTATTATCCAAACTGGGACATTTAGAGTAAAGAAGACACTATTAATAATTAAGAATGACAAGACAACAGGCATTCAAATATACCATCACTGGCCTTGCTCCCTTTTATATTATTCCAAGGTATAAAAAATAATCACCTCTTTCTAATGCAAAAAAAAAAAAAAAAAAGGAAAAGTCTTCAGGCTAAATTCAGAGATGTGATTTAATGTACCTGATTTGGAGCATTTTAGGACTCCTAACTAGCAAAACCAACAGCAATTTAAGTCTGTAAGAAATCCAGAGAGGGGCTGTAAATGATCAAGAAGGTTGAAAAATAAGGAATCTGTTAAATTAGGATAATTTATTGTTATTTTAAAATAGTACTTTGGCTATATCATTTAAAATTATTAAGCTTGGCCAAAATGGTATAACTCCTGAGTAAACAAATATTAGAGTTTGGGGGTTACTGGCTTCAAGTGTGATTTCAGACTAGAAGTAGGAAAAAAGTGAAATACTTTAGAATAATGAGAAAAAATAAGATTAAATATACTTTTAGTATACATAAAAATAAGTTTAGGTAGGCAAAGGGCTAAATAACTCCAATTTAAAAAATAAGCACAATGCCTTGCACTAATAGTTGCTCAATAAATGTGATTTGATTAAATGAAAGGAAGAGACAGTCATTATGTCTAGGTAAAATACCTAAAGAGGATGATAGCTGGATGTGGTGGCTCATGCCTGTAATCTCAGCACTTTAGGAGGCCAAGGTGGGCAAACTGCTTGAGCCCAGGAGTTTGAGACCAGCCTGGGCAACATGCTGAAACCCCATCTCCACTAAAAATAGAAAAATTAGCTGGGTATTGTGGTTGCACCCCTGTAGTCCCAACTACTCAGGAAGCTGAAGCGGGAGGATCACTTGAGCCCGGGAGGTGGAGGCTGCAGTGAGTCAGGATCGCACCACTGCACTCCAGCCTGGGCGACAGAGCAAGACCCTGTCTCACACAATAAATAAGAGGGTTTATTTATAGGAGAATTCAACAGAATGGAAAGTGACAGAAACATCTCCTAATTGAAAAACAAATTATGCTTTTGTCAACAGTATTGTAGAATTAAGGCCAGAAGTAGAGTTCCACTAGTTATTCACTCTAAGAGGAATGAAAACTGAGCTGTTTCTAGATGTTAGCCAACCAAAAGGGCAATATTTAACCCTTAGGGAATCCTAGAGTTTCTGTTATTAAGATCAAAGACTCACACCAGTACCCCTCATGCTTCATCACTGCTCTTCACCTCCCCCAACTTGACACATCCAGTACAACAGACACAAAGTAACAATGAAATCTGCCACATCAGAGAAAATGCATTCACAATGCTGAGACTCCTTTACTTTGAATAAATCCTCAGTGGAAATGCAGAGAAAAAATAAGCATGCAGAACAGTTCAGCATGATGCAGACACACTGAGACAGACACACAAAGTAAAGGAAAAAGAAATGTCAACAAATGCTACAATGGCTCTTCTCTGAAAAAGTTTCACTCTCAACATAAAGAAGTGAAGTCCTGCTAAGGAAAGTCTGAGGTGTGAGCTGATGTCTGGACCAAAGGCAACTTTTCCTAAGAGATATAGAAGTCCATAAAACTAGGAGATGTTCCCAAGAGCTGTGAAACACAGAAAAGCAAAGTAAACCAGATATGCAGAGTCAGAGTAGGGAAGAAAAGAAGCAAAAGCCCATCTCAAATGAGAATAAAATCTGCTGCTTTTAGAAGCATGCTAAAAGTCCTATCTTTTAGAAGATACTTGTTTCTGAAGAAGTATTTTTCAAGCAGCAATCCCATTGGGTTCCACTTCAGTTTCTTTTTCTTCTGTTAATTTCAAGTTAACTTCGACCTTTTTAACTGAAAAAAAGTTATGACTCCCTTCTCCATAGGAAGTCCTCTAAACAAATGCAGTTTAGTACAACTACTAATATGAATCTGAGTTCAGCACCTTTGGCCTTCCTTTTTGACTGAATCTTCTTAAAACTAGTATAGTTTGAAAGGTTAAAGACATGTAACTAGGCTTAGGACTCTAGGAATTCTTGGGATGGTATTTGACTAGGGAGTAATGTAGTAAAACTATATACACTTGGCATTAGGGAATGGTGAAGCTTTTTCCTGTTAATCATGGAAGCTAAGAGGCAACTCTGCAATGCTATGTATCAGTAAGTGGCAGCCTCCGGGGTTTATAATCCCATCAGGCTCAGAAATTGGGCCTATTATGGATGTAGTATAGGAAAGTGATTTTAAATTCATTATATTTTTAGGAGTTTAATTGTATTTAAAGCTTAAGATCTAATTTTAGCTCCTTTTAGTGAATTGAGATGTATACTGGTACATCTAAAGACTGAAAAACAGTCCCGAGAATTAGAAAAGCTATTAAAAGTATATACTGTTGATTCATAGTAGTCCTGAACTAAGAAACTATTTTAAACACAAATCTTCAGTATATTAAAAATCAAAAATGGCAAATAACTTCAGAAGAAGCAGAGGTTTCTTTGCTTGAAGAGAAGATTCTCAGTTTGTTTTAATTTCATCATTTAATTTGATCAGTGTCAGCAACCTAACATACACATACATTGGGAGGCCATCTCTGAGTCTAGTCTACCTTCCTATTCCAAATGGTAAGTTCCAGATGGAAAGTTTCATGCAGGAAAAGAAGGGTGTGTGCAAAAGTATATCCTTCAACAAATTTCCACAGCAATCTACACGTTCCAACACAAAATCAACAGAAAAGAGTGCAACCTGGTCAGTCCCCTGACCAATGCCAAGAAAGTAGACAAGAATCAGAGGAAGACAAATAATGGCTTGCTGGTCTCAGTCTTTCTTACATCACTGATGAGTACATTAATTTTCTTAAGATGCCTCATCATAGGGGTGTCATAAGATGCAGCGCCGTGCCCTCTCCTTTGGCCTTTGAGGTATTCCGCCTAGAGTATGCAGCAAGACAGCAAAGTCAGAACAGGGAGAGCCCACACACAGCTGAAGCTCCCTTGGGCCCAGGGCCACACCATGAAGCTGTCAATCCAGAGACCAGCCTTTCACATGAAGTGAATGTCCCATTCTCCATACCATAGGATTCACTTAGGATTAGAAACAGGAGCCTCTTGATTTTCAAAAACAATAAAGTTTTCAAAATTTCAACATCATAGTCGTTTCTTTGTTTTAAATTATAATGATATGACCTTGTACATTTAAAAACATTTTTTGCATTAATAAGTTCTAGTTGTATCTCATTACTCTTAGAGATTCCGCTGTTTCTCTGTTGATGATCCCCTATCTTAGTTTCAGATACTTATACAATTCCATTAATTTATAATAAAATATGTTACATAGGAATTTTAAGTTTAAAAACTTTTAAAAAATAATATTTGCTTTTCATCAGTCATCTGACCCTTTTGTGTTTTCATAATTCTAACTTGTTCTGTCACTTGACATTACTGCATTATAGCTTCCAAAAGATTGGAATCCCATGTTTGCTATTGCTGAAAGTCAGTCACTTACAACAACCAAATGTATATCCCAAACCTATTTCTTCAAACAGATACCTGAGAGAACAGACCAGGAAAAAGAAGGTAGGATCTGTAAATTGGAGGAGAAATAAGATATTCTTAAGCTAAAGTCCTATAGGATCAAACTTGCACTCTGACAAATCTGGTGGTAGATGATGGGATCTCTGAGCTAAAGGTTGAAAACCTGTCATAACTTGGGGAATTTTAGATAATTGGTCTAACAAGGGAAAATAAGTCATGTGGTAACTGGGTTTGGGCAATACATGTCTGAGTCCATTTGCTTCTCAATAATATGAAATCTGCAAGATTGTGGCATTCTCCGTCATCACCCTGTGCATACCCTGATCAAACACTTCTTGCCAAACAAAATTTTAATGATTTATCCACGGACAAGTAATCTGAAGACATCTGCTCATCCCTACTTCCTAGCCCAGGCCGTTAATATATGTATGTTTAATGAAAAAAATATGAATATTTTCATCTGGTTGGATTCTAGAAGTTCGAATTTCATGGCTCTCCATGTTCAATCTACCCCAGGTGACTCAAGTATGAATCAGACCCCGAGGATGAAACTCTTAAGGCCTGGGGAGAGGTTCCAGTAGGACCTCATGAGCTGATGTTTTTATCACATAAAGATAGTTAAGCACACACAGACCCAGACAAATGCCCATAAATGGAAAAGTGAACAAGAAAGGTCTAGACTGCTTAGAGGGAAACAAGAAAAGGCCCTCAGTGTGCTTTTATAACTCTTGGACGCTTTGCAGTACTATTACAGACCCAGCATCCCTTTGCATTTTCAATGTGGAAATCACTTCTTCCTGCAAGATCTTTAATAATCTCCTCACATGAGAGCCACCAGTGCACCCATCTGCATTACCTGGCTGCTCAGCTTGGCTGCCTTCTTGGCCATTTCTATGTCTGGGCGACCGAGCATGCTTAAGCCGTGGCTGCCCTCCTTGCGGTGCTTTGCTCTGTACTCCACCTGAATTAGAAAACCAAAATGGGCAATAGGTGATGGTTGCCTGGCATGCCTTGGCAGTGGCTGTTGGGGACTGGGGACATTTTAATGACACCTTACCTCACTGGCCTGTTTGGCTGCCTGTGTGGCCTTCTTGATGTCTGGTCGATCAGCCACTGTGGTGTAATGCAGGTTCTCTTTGGCATCTTTTCTGTAAGCGACCTTTATTGGGGAAGAAAATGTTTACTCAAGAGATATGCTTTTTTTTTTTTTTTCTTTTTTCTTTTGAGTTGGAATCTCACTCTGTTGCCCAGGCTTGAGTGCAGTGGTATAGTCTCAGCTCACTGCAGCCTCTGTCTCTCAGGTTCAAGTGATTCTTCTACCTCAGCCTCCCGAGTAGCTGGGGACTACAGGTGCACACCACCATGCCTGGCTGATTTTTGTATTTTTAGTAGAGACAGGGTTTCACCATAATGGCCAGGCTGGTCTCGAACTCCTGACCTCGTGATCTGCCTGTCTTGGGCTCCCAAAGTGCTGGGATTATAGGCGTGAGCCACTGCACCCAGCTGAGATACGCTCTTTCTAAAAGTCCCCATTAAGCACAATCAGCTTTTTTCCTTAAACCCAAACCAATTCTCACTACTAACTTTTTGAAACTACCACAGAGGAATTAGAGTGACCACACACTAGAACAAGAGAATGCACCAATTTGGGTTCCACTGCTTCAAATGGGCCCCCGAGAATGTTGAGAGGGAAAACTTACATCACTTTGCTTCTTGGCCACTTCCATAGCATGTTTCACCTCTGGTGGCTCCAGCATGATGGAGTAGTTGGATTTTCCTTTCTCCTTGACAAACTTCTTTTTGTAATTTGTCTAAATAGAGCCAGAATTACTTCTATGAGCAAAGGAAGCTGGGAACAGAGTTGGTTTACTTGAAGAACTGTGAAATCTTCAGGAACATCCCTGCTCCCCATTTTGGCATCAGTCTGAGACTTAGATAAGACCCATATTCTAGTTTTCCTCTGTCATTTGTGTTCTGCAACCCAACACTAGAACCACCTGGCAATCTTTGGAGAACCTGGGTACAGGCAAATTAAGCTCTTTTATTTACCATTTCTACCTTTTAAAAATATATGGGACCATATGGGACTCCTATAATACCGAGGTTACTACAGCATTATTGATAAGGATAGAGCAGGCAGAGATTACTGAGGCCCAAAGAGGTAGTTTTACCTTTCTAAAATTGGGTAGCAGTTTAATAATAGGAGAGGCCACTCTGAATCAGCAATGTTTCCTTCTGTTATTAATAGGTTAGTAACATCTGATATGGCTACATTACACGTCCTGTAGCAAAACCCACATTTGCCATAATTGCCAGGATTGGAAAGCCAATAAATACTGGGTCATTTTAAAAATCAGAGTTTAAGGTTCACATGTAGATACTGATAGAAAGAGTGAAGCTACATAAAGGAAGCAAAAGGCAGCTGACACTATTTCACCAGATTCTACAGTCAAGTGGCATTGTTGCTGCCAAGAGAGCGGTGGTTGATCACTCACATCACTGACATGCTTGGTCACTTCCTTGACGTGAACAGTGTCCCGGGTCTCTGGTAGTGTTGTGTATGAGCCCTGTGCCAAGTGCTTCTTGACATAGTCCTTGTACTTGTTCTGGGGGAATCCATAGAGAGCTCATTAAGGCATCTGCCTGGGGTGTTCTCCCAAGAGGGAGGCAGAATTCATGGGCGGCTGGGGGGTTACCTCAGACACCAGGTGGCTGACAGTCTTCGCCAGCAGGATCTGAGGCGTGTCAGGTACGGCATGGCAGGTTCCTCTTTCCTTGACATGTTTCTCTTTGTATTTCAGCTGCAGGGGCAGGAAAAAGGGCATTTCTGTAGCTCCACTGGATATCCTACATATTTTATTACACCCCAAACCACTAAAACAGCATCGTTGACAATACTAAACTCAATAAAAGATGTGATACTTGCAAATCTTGGGAAATATTCAAAAGGGTTTTTTCCTTTTCTCTAGCAAGTTGTGGTTTTAATAACAATCAAAATGGATCTCGTGATGAATCTTTATATAGTCAGAGTTATGTTCACAGCATTCTCAGATACGCCATTTGTCCCTCCCATAAGCCCTGGGAGGCATTATTATTCCTTCTTTACAGAGGAGGAAACTGTAGTGAAGGGAAAATATGATCCCATAGAAAACAAATCATGGCGTTTCCATAAGGAGTCCAGCCAGGCCTTCAGGGTCCTAATTCCTGCTGTGTGAACTCTCTGCTGGTGCCGTATAAATCAAGGATTGTCACCTAGATTTAATGGCCCTTGCACTGCTGCTGCCCTGCTTGACTGCTGGTGCCCATCACAGGACAGGCCATAATTCAGGACCCATACCTGAGCCCTGATGGAAGCAGCTCTTCTCCATCCTTCCCTGGTGTCCTTGGGGACTGTCCCATGGGAAGATGGCCCTGAGTGAGATTAGGCATCGTGGAAGGAACTAGATACTTACATCACTTTCTATTAAAGTATTCCTGAGGGCCAGCACCGTGTTTTTGTCATCAGTGACAGAAAGCTTGCAACCCTTGAGGAACTCCCGGTCCAGCTTATATTCAAACTGTTACAGAAGAAAGGCAGAAGAAAAGGGAAGGGTCACAGCACAGGAGGAAGCTGGGCATTTGATTAAACCCACAGGGAGTCCTCTTAAGGAGAGAACGAAGACTTGCTACCAGAATGAGGGAAGGGCTTCTTGGTCCCTCACTGCATTTTGGACTCCTCCTTCTCAGCCCAGCTGCCAGGACCAAGCTCCTCCATCCCCAGTCTTCCACCAGACTCTCCCCAGCCTCAGTCAGAACTCAGCCATTTGTGTCCAGGCCCAGCCAAAGGAGAATAGGCTTCATGGGCAGGTTTGGGTACTGAGCTCGCCTATCGCTCCCCTAACCATCCTCTGCTCCTTCTTGGATCTCAAACGAGCAAGGGTTAACACCCATGACAGTGGTTATTATAAATAATTATTCATTGTATTTCTCAGGTGCAGTATGCAGTTACGATCATCTATGTCTGTCCTGTCTTACATCACTCTGCTGCAGGGATGACTTGGCGGCCTGGAGGAAGTCCGGTCGGTCAGGGGTCCACTTCCAGTGGGCTTTGTTGGCCTCGTACTGTTTCTTATAGTCCAGCTGTTTTTAACAGAAGAAAGAAGTCACTTGATTCAGTAGGCTAAATTCATAAACACACACAGCACAGAGGGGCTCTTGCATTTTAAAACATCTCAAATCATGATTCCTAATGCAAGAGGGAACCCCAATTAAAATTTCTGTACCATTTATGCAGCTAGTCATTCATTCAGAGGTCATCTGTTGGGACCTTGTGGTCCTGAAATAGAGGCTAAAATTTTTAAAGGCCTCCAGGTGAAAGGATTCTTTAGGCTCTCTAGCTCTGCCAGTCCAGCCCAATCATCTTCAGAATCGAGTACTTTTAATTTCTAACTAAATTCAGTTTTAATTTTAACAAAATGATCAAACACTAGGTATTTGTTGTGTGCCAGGCACTTTTCTAAGTTCTTTACAAATTACGGAACTAATTAAATGAATTATAAAATTTTATAAAATTAATTCACCTAATCTTCATAACAACTGCATGAAATAGACAGCTGAAGAACCAGATGGAAAGGTTAAGTAAACTTTCCAAGGTGGGACTATTAGCAATTGGTGAAGCTGGAATTTAAACCCAGGCACTCTGACCTCAGAGGTGCTTGCACGCTTCCTAGACTCTTCAGGGCTGGGAACTGGCTGCATTGGGCCAAATCTCAGCCACAGAATTGTATGTAATTTAGTTTGAGTGTCCATGAGGGGGGCCTGCACTATTAGGCACATTTCTTTCCTCATTCTTTCTCTCTTTTTAAAATTGAGGTATAATTTATACACAATATAATGCACATGCTTTTATATATACTATTTGATAAGGTTTTTTTCCCCCTCATTTTATTTTGAAAAATTTCAAATATACAAAAAAGTTGCAAGAATATTACAGAGAATACCCATACAACCTGGATTTTGCAAGGTACATTTTACTGCATTTGCTTTATCTCACATCTGTCCTTCTATCCTTCTACCCTCAATCCGTCCTCAGGATATATACAAGCTCTTTGCCAGCTCCTACAGGCATTCCAGTTTGCTAGCCCTTATAAATATATGTCCCCTCTGGCACTAGTGGGTACTAATTGGGTTTTAATGGTTTCATTGTATAACCATTTAACATATTTTTAAGAAGTCGGTGCTCATCTAAATGCACAAAATTATTTCTGGAGTTGAGGCCTTAAGATGCTGCACCCAAGAAGAGAGTCAATGGAGGAAATATCTGAGCAGGAAGAAGGTCTAGGCCAATGCCTGATGGCACCAAATGGCTCAATGTTTTTTCATCAGAAGAAGCAGATTGTAGAGTTTGAGGCAGGAGGAGAGCACAGGGGAAGAGAAAGAAAACTGCTCAGGCACTTTCCAAAAATGCAACCTATGTTTCAGAATTAAATGTCCCATTTCTCAGCCACCCACTGCAAGCACTGAGTGGGTGCAGCATCCATGGCATGGGATGAGGCCTCTCTTGCTCTTCCCCATGCTCCTTTGTGAGGACCAATGTAGCATTTATATTTTAGCATCCTTGTTCATGCTCCTGGGGCCTGACTCTTGCTTTGGAATCAATCACTAGAGCTCAATTGCCTGAAGAGATGTAAAAAGAGGCCATGTGTCCTACAGAAGCGGGCAAATCCCCCACCATGCTTGGGGAAGTTTCTGGAACTTACATTGGTGTTGACTTTGTAGGCGTCCTTGGCTGCTTTGATATGTACAGCATCTGGCTCAATGGTGCAGTTGGATTTATTTCTTTGGTATACTTCTTTGTATTTCAGCTGTGGGAGGAAACACAGTGACAAGATTTATTTTTGTATAGCGGCATACTGAGCACCTTAAAAAACAAGAAATTAAATCCATGCATGACTATAGTACACAATGCTCCTTAAGATGGAATTTTAAAAATCTGCTGAGGAGCAAGGATACAGCCATGCAGAGATGCACCTTCCTATCTCAAATCAGGGCACACTGACTGTGGTCATCAGTGTCGCCATATAATTTTTTTTTTTTTAACTGAGTCTCTCTCTGTTGTCCAGGCTGGAGTACAGTGGTGCAGTCTCTGCAACCTCTGCCTCCCAGGTTCAAGCAATTCTCCTGCCTCAGCCTCCTGAGTAGCTGGGACCACAGGTGTGTGCCACCTCGCCCAGCTAATTTTGTATTTTAGTAGAGATGGGGTTTTACCATGTTGGCCAGGCTGGTCTCGAACTCCTGACCTCGGGTGATCCACCCACCTCAGCCTTTCAAAGTGCTGGGATTACAGGTGCGAGCCACCGTGCCCAGCCTGCCATATAATTTATGTTTCTGTGCTTGTGCTGAAAGGACCAGTTGGACAGCTATTTATTCAGGTTTTCCTTTCCCCAAATCGGCAAATCCTGCGTTCAGAACATCTTGATAACTGCTGATGGAAGAGAAGCCTTTTCCCACCAGCTCACCCAGACAGAATTAGTCTTGCTGTCCTTCTATGCTCCCGCAGTTCTAGCTATTATCATGTCATGTTATAATTTTTTTTTTAATCTGCCTATTCTTTCCATTAAAAAGAACTCCTTAAGGGCAAAGACTGTTTGTCATCCATCATCTCATTCCTAGTGTCAGGGACATAGACAATAAATATTTGATAAATGAATGAACTGATGGATACAGCAATCATTCTACCTTTTAAAAATATATGGAACCGTATATTGTCATTGCTAGAGACATACCTAGCAAGTTTTGTATATGTGGGTTTGGATAGGAGGGAGAGGCACAGGGAAGGCTTAGCCTCTGCAGGCCCAACAGGCAGTTTTTCCATCCTGGGCCTGGGACTTACAGCTTCACCCACTTTTGCTCTTCTTAAATTTCAGGGTCCAGGGCCTCAATCTGGGCTTTCTCATTAATCGTTGGGGAAGGATCCTAGGTTTTAATGTGATTAAGGCCAAAGTAAACTGTTCCAAGGGAGCCATAGTGGGGTTTACTAACGTGATCATAGGAATCACAATTTTCCTGGCTTCACCATAGACCTTCTTTACCAGTTTACTAATCAGTATCTTCAGGAGAAAGTCATGGAAATTCATTTTTAAAAAATCAGTACCTCAGGATATGTTTAAGCCCACTGGAGAGCCATCTGGGGAGAAGTTCAAGGCATGTGGAGAGGCCACATGAAGGGGTTCCTGTCTCATCTACACAATAGCCCAGCTCCCAGCCCACAGCCATCAGCAATGACCAGCCATGGGGGTGAGCAACCTGGATGTTCTGGCTTGACTGAGCCCCAGGTGTCTGCCAGCAGCATGGGGAGTAGGGCTACTCAACTGTGTCCAGTCAACTTACGGAATCATGAGCAAAAGAGATGACTGTTATTTTAAGCCACTAAGTTTTAGGGTGGTTGTTACACAGGAATAGATAACTGGGTTATCTATGTAATGTATCACCGTATGTAAACCAGGGTTTGTTACATCACATTAGAAGGAGGCCAAGATGAGAGGGACTGCTAAGCCATTCTAGTACTTACATCACTGACTTCATCTTTAACCTTGCGGACATGCAGCAGCATGGGCGTGTCGTGGATTGTGGTGTAGCCTCTGGGTTTGGCCTTGTTGTATTCCAATTTATAAAGGATCTGAAAGAGATCAAAAAGCAGAAAGACATCATGTCATGGTTCTCAATGTATAATATCAAAATATAAATGCAAAGTGTTTTTCTGAGTGGTTATAAAGGAAAGAGAATTCTGTGAATTTGACAGGTGCTTTCATGCTCTCTGCTAAGACCTCACTGTTTCCAGCTGGTATGTCTGCCAGTTTGGTCACAACAATGCCTTTTTTTTTTCTTTTTGAGACAGAGTCTCACTCTGCCACCCAGGCTGGAGTGCAGTGGCGTGATCTTGGCTCATTGCAACCTCCATCTCCCGGGCTCAAGCAATTATCACGCCTCAGCCTCCTGAGTAGCTGAGACCACAAGCGTGCACCACCACATCTGGCTAATTTTTATATTTTTAGTAGAGATGGGGTTTGGTCATATTGGCCAGGCTGGTCTCAAACTCCTGGCCTCAAGTGATCCACCTGCCTCAGCTTCCCAGAGTGCTGGGATTACAGGCATGAGCCACCATGCCTGGCCACAAAAATTCTTCAGTGGGGAGGAGAATCCTGTGCATAACAGGGCATCTCACACCACTGCCTCCCTCCCACTAAATGGCAGTAGTCTCCAAGACTTTGTGACAATTTAAAATGCCCCTCGATGTCTGCAGATGCCCCCTGAGTTTGAGAAGGTATTCAGTGTTTCTTGCACTTACATCGCTGATTTGTTTGTTGACTTTTGTAGTACGCAGGTGTTCTGGAGTATCCACAATTGAGGTAAATTTGTCCTTTGATTTTCATAGTTTTCCTGTATTTGATCTAAATTGTGGAAGAGAAGAGTTAGCTCTTGAAACACCAGAGTGGGAGATGGTATCTAGCTTTCTCTTTAATTCCTAACTGAAAATGTTTACTATAAATTTGTGTCTGATAGCAAAAGTGTAATGGAGAGCAGATGATAGTACTACTACTAATTTCCTTTTTTTTTTCTCTGAGTGGAGTCTTGCTCTATCACCCAGGCTGGAGTGCAGTGGTGCCATCTCGGCTCACTGCAACCTCCACCTCCCGGGTTCAAGCAATTCTCTTGCCTCAGCCTCCTAAGTTCCAATATGTTTTATACACATGTACTCGGAGGCCCCCAGAGGTTACGAGACTGACCCAAGGGCACATTTAGACCAAATCTCAGAGCAGGACTAGAACCTGTTCTCTGGAGTCTGACAAATATTGTTTTACTCACAACATATTGTATTGAACATGTACAATCTCCAAAGGCATTTCTCCATATCAAAGATGAAACAGGGATGTAAAATAAAGAATGAGTATATATGGCTTGAAGTATTTATCATTTTAAAAAATTCATTTGTTTTTGCAATTTTCAAGTCATAATTATTTTCATGCACAGAAGCTGTTTTAAGCAGGACAGATACAGAGAGCACCATAAAATTTCATGCACAACTATTTGAGGATCATATAAGGACAAAGGAGGAAGTTCAGGCAAACAGGATATTTATAGGGAGAGCTTACCCTCCTCATTTCACATATTGATTTCATGGTAAACTAAAATGACAAAACAAGTTGCTAATAGAAAAGCTCAATTAACTTTTTTTTTGTCTGGGAAAAATGGTATTTTACTAACATTGTGTCTGGTAGTTACCAATTATCACTGTTTATTGCTGTGTCAAATTTACCTTTCAGCATGTGCTGGAAAGTGCATGCTTCAGTTGGCCTCCTAAAAAGGCGTTATTATCAGAGACACTGTTAACCAGTGTGTGTGGGATCAGATGTGCTGGAAATAACCTAGCAATTCAGGATCAAAGTCAAGAGGCGCCATGAACATATACAATATTCATAGAGCTGCACGGTAATCCTCATCTCCCTGCAACAGTTGTAGTGATAATTGAACAAGGGACACATTAGATGAAAACATTAAATATTCAGACCTTTTACATGCTGTTTAATCTACTTACTATCTTCAATCTCTGAGGAATCTATTTCTTTGAGGCCAATACCGAAAAGTATAAATTAATGTTATACCAATTTGGAAATAACACTTGAAAGAATCAGTTAATTTTATTAAGAGTTCTGAAAGTGTCAAATGATGTACAGATGACCCCTGTTCCATCACCTTTGGCCACATTCAAAGGTCATTTACAAGGAATGAATATTTACGTAGCTTTACCATGTGAAGCCAGCATGGGCAGGGAGTGGGAGAGGACATCAATGAAAGCGTACAAGGGAATGCATCCAAGACTTCTAAACCTCCTTCTTCACATCCCATCAGACATTACCTGGCTCCACATATGTGAATTGTAGAGAGCAGTCAACATATCTGGACGCAGAATTTCATTACATCCATGTTGCAGAAACATCTTGGCACTAGATTTATATTTTCTCTGTCCATGCAAAGAGCAGTGAAGCACAAAAGAGACTTATGAAGACAGAAAAGAACACGGCTCTATATCCCAGTCACCTCTGAGTGAAGAGATGTAGGCATACACACTTTATGTACTCACATATGTGTGGGTGAAGACATCAAATACGTCATAATGCCAAGCAGAATGACTGCAATGCTTGTGGTTGACCATTCATAGTCCTTGTGAATAGGGTATGATACAGCTAGTTTCACTTATGTTACCACCAAAATAGCTTTATAGAAAAGACAACATGTTTGGAATAGAAAGATATATAGTAAGGAGTTATGTCTTCTTTCCTTCCATTAATTTTTGTTTTTTTGTTGTTGCTGTTGTTTGTTCACTTGTTTTTTGCTTTTGCAACTCAATCTGCAGTTTACAGTTGCAGTTTTTAAACAGGTTCTCCAGAAGAGTAAAGGATGGGAGGACCCAGCTTTTCCTTTCATCTTCACCACAGCACAAGTGAGAACACAGAGCATGGACTGGCGCACTCAAATAGCTGATAGGCTCTTTGGGTGGCTAGACAGATACTTTGAAACAGAACAGCCCAATATCATAGGCAGAACCTATGACATCCTTGCAGCAGACGGGACAACATCTCATGAGAAACCGGGAGCACAGTCCTGCCTGGGCCACCGGCCAGCCCCATCACAGTACCTGACTGATCTGGTCGCCTGCGGTCTTAGCCAGCAGATGTCTAGGCTCATCCACTACCAGCTGGTATTTATCTTTCCGCTGCTCATAATCAGCTCTGTATTTTTTCTGCTCAAACATCATAGCATATTATAGCAAGAGTACAACTTCAAGGCTTACACAGCAATGTATCAAGATAAACACTCCAGAGGGCCACAACATGTCATCTCTAGTGGCAGGCTCCCAACACACCCAAGTCAATAAAAACAGGGAAGCAAAGAGAGTCAAGTGGAGGAAGATTACCTGAAGAAGGCTGGAGTGTGGGATAGGTTAGATTTATGACACTGAAATTAGAGTTCCTTGTGCCCATTTTCCATCTTTACATATGATGCCATTAGCAATGTTAGGTTTTATGGCATTTAACAGTATATTTAAAATAGGGTACTGATAAGCTACAGGTTTACTATCTAAGGCTGTGAGAATCTCAAAGCAACTGATGCTAAAACATCCTGAGAAATTTGTAATAGTCTTCTAATACTATTAACGTATTGGATTATAAAGGAGACCTGGAAATTCTTCATGAAATAGAAAAACAGAAACAAAATATATCGATATTATATTCATAGGAAGCTACTGGCAGTAATTCTTCAGGGTTGTCCAGTCTGGAAATCTACTGAAAGTGAACAATCAAATGTAAAGACAACAAACAACAAAAAGTCATACATTTAAGTAAATAGACCATTGGCTACATTTTCATTTTAGATACATCGTACTAATTTTCTCATGTGATTTTGAACTTATGGAAACCTGTGAAAATCTGAAAATAGGAAATTAAATACAACTTTAACTACAAAGCCATCCCAATATTATAAAACCATCCAAACTAAATAAATTCATTGCTTGTTTATTTTAGCCATGTTGAGCTAAATTTAACTTATTGAAAAGATGGTTACAGGAAAGGCTGGATAAAATAGAAAGAAAAAATTGGGGTGCAAATGGATACTTCTGTGCACCAATATATGTGGGAGTAACAATGGCAATATCTTTGAAGCATGAATCACAACTATTCCTTCAGCATAGCTCTTCTAATCACTGACATTTTGGTGCCTTAGTAGAGGATACTCAATTAACCTTGAACTTCTGCATCTCCCAAATCTATACAATATTCTATATAAGGGAGTTCCGCCGACAGTCAAGAAAATCCTTTACCTCCCTGGTATTGTCACCCACAGGGCTGTGCTGCCCTGCGTTTGTGCTGATGTTTGCAGGACTCTCCCACCACTTCACTTGTTCTTATTTGTAGTTTGGCAGAGCTTGTTGGACGGTGACATTATAGAGTCTTTTCCAAATCTTTAGTTAAAATGAAAACTTAGGACGGCTTTCCTGTCATTCTGTGTATTGGGCTTTAATTAAAAAAAAACTCTGAGACTTCCTTTAGGGAATTGAATAGGCTTAATTGGAGCAGTTTATTCATACATACCTCATTCATCAATTGAGTTGCATACTTGAAATGCCTATTGATTGGAGAGTCGGCAACATACTTGAAATCTGACTTCGTCCTTTCAAATACTTCTTTATACTTATACTAGAAAAAACAGAACATGGTTACTTGACAGCAGGCTATGATTATCTTAAGAATGAGACATGCTGTTTATCATATCATATAATTGTGATAATTAATTCATAGAGCTAACACATATTCGTTTGTTGGTTTGTTTTGAGACAGGGTTTCACTCTTTTGCCCAGACTGGAGTGCAGGGCATAGTCATAGCTCATTGCAACCTTCGCCTCCCAGGCTCAATCGATGTTCCCACCTCAGCCTCCCAAGTAGGCGGGACTACAGGTGGTACACCACTACGCCTGGCTAATTTATGTATATTTTGTAGCAATGGGGTTTTGTCATGTTGCCCAGGCTGGTCTCGAACTCCTGGGCTCAGGCTATCCCCCTGCCTTGGCTTCTCAAAGTGCTGGGATTACATGCGTGAGCCACAGAACCCAGCCAAGCTAACACATATTTACTGATTGTTTATTCTACCTCCAAGGCAATGAAGGGTAGAACTGCCTAGATGTCTTGAAAACTGGCCCAAAAGTGGACACTAGAAAACGCTCCCATTGAATGGATGCTGAATAGATTTATTTTCCATATTGGGCAAAAATCTAAATATTATAATTATTATTTAAATATAATTATTATTTAACTTTGAAAGTATTTTCATGTGCACTTGAAGGTTTTTAGTACATTAATTTGAAGATAGTTTTCCAGCAATTAATCAGATAATCATAATCTTCTAAGAGCAGGTGTGGGGTATGACCCTGTTTTTAAACAGCTTCATGAGTTAGAATGGGTTTCACCATTCCATAGTGTTGTAACAAACAAAGAAGAATGTGCCCTAGAATGAATTTGGCCCACAACATCTTCTTAGACGTTTTATTTACTACCTGGCATTTTTCAGGAAAAAGTTTGCTGGATCATCTCGTACAGATCAAATGCAAGTGAATTGAATTGCTTTATTTTGTAAATAGGAAAATGAGGCCATAAAAACTAGATGGTTTGCCTCATGTCATACATTATTTGTGGATTAAAATAACCTCACTTTATATTGGCTATCATATCAGCTTTAATAGGAGAAACTATCCAGAGACATATTAATAAGGAGAGAGTTCTAGAAGAATCATGAGGGGCTGAACTGAGATGACTTTTCATCAAATTCAAACAAATGCCTTCAGTCAATGAGGTTAATACCCAAGAGTTTCCTAGGAGTGAACAATTCAGCATGTACTCAAACTATAAGGTCTAGAAGCCATGATACGGATGGAAACGTGAAGGACTATTTCCTCAGTGCTAATTCTCTCTGTGGGTACAGGTGTGTGTCAAATGGATGTGGCCAATTCTCCTTGAATATATATACCTTGCTGTAGAGAGTCTTGTTCTTTTCAGCCAGAGTGAAATCAGGGGTATCATAGGCATAGCAACCAATGCCTTTAAGCCAAGTCAAGTCTTCCTTGTATTTTACCTGGGAGAAGAAGAACATCAAAGAGTTCTAAGAAGCCATCTCCAAACAGCAGTAAGTTAGTATCTATACAAGTGGAACAAACAGAAGCCCCACCCCTTGAGGTATAATTTCAAAGAAGTTTCCAGTAATACTGACCTCTGGTATATTGTTCTATAACATATGGAAGTTTTCCATTTTTAATACTAATTAAAGCAATTCAAATTTAACAAGCATACTTTCCTAGAGAGTATATCATTAGCTTAGCAGCTGTATTTTCATACACAGAGTTGAACTTTCTAAGTGAGCATTGTTATGTGTCTTAATTGCTTCATGAAGTTGTCACTTCAATGGATCAAAAATAGGCTATTTCCTAGATGATATATATCACTTCCAGTACTGTAATATGGTATCATACATTTAGGAGAAAAATAGGTTTATAAATTTGAATATACATTTCTTTCTCCCAAGTTGAAATTCACTCACTTAGCAATTGAGTTTTATGATTTAAACATCCACACACAAAATCTAAAATCTAGCCAAGTGTTTCTTCAGTTTTTATGAAGTGTTTGATTTCAGAGCTTAAATGGGAATATGAATTTATATGTGAAAACAGAAGATGTCAACACTCACATCACTGACTGTGTCAGTGACTGCTCGGTGGTGGAAATGCTCCGGACGATCAGGAATGGACCTCCAGATACCCAGCTGGCTCATGTAGTTCTCCTTGTATTTTATCTGTTATAAAAAACACAAAGACGGCTGTAAGTCTTACCCAAAGTTAATGTAAATATGGCTTCTTCTCTCTGGAGAACTTCAGAAGAGGGAGATTGCTAAAAAATATGTGTATCTATATGGTGAGTTATAGAGCCCAACACAAGTAGAAATATTTAGGGACATACTTTACTGATGTCATCTGTGACTTTGCGATGATAGACAATGTCTAGGGCATCTTTCACGGTGTGGTATTTTCCTTTGGTCTTTTGAAATGTTTCTTTGTAGCGTAGCTAGAAAGAAAAAGCACATGAATTACAAAAAACTACCAAGTTAAATAACTGAGCTCTTTTACGCTTGAACTCTCTTGTCTTCTCTCTTTGGTTTTCCCATGAATACATTTAGGAAAAATTTTAAAGCTTTTTTCAGACCCTAGAAGAGAAAAGAACATTAGGAAAACTGATGAAATCCAAAGCAACTATGGAATTTAACTGATCATAATGTATCAATCTTGGTTTATTGGTCATGGCAAATCTACGATGGTGATATAGGTGTTTGGCAACAGGACAAATAGGGGTGTTCCCCTGGGTGTGGGGCATGTGAGAACTCTGTACTATCTTTGACACTTTTTGGTAAATCTAAGACTACTTAAAGGTTTTTTAAAATGTAAAACATAAACCAAAAGCTCATTTGAGAGGGAGAAAAAAAACCCCAAACAAACATAACATTGTTGAGCCCAAGATACACTAATGTACCTGGAAAAGGGAAAAAGGTCTAGCTTCTAACTCCTGGTATTAAAATGCCTTCTCGGCCGGGCGCGGTGGCTCAAGCCTGTAATCCCAGCACTTTGGGAGGCCGAGGCGGCGGATCACGAGGCTCAGGAGATCGAGACCACCTGGCTAACACGGTGAAACCCCGTTCTACTAAAAATACAAAAAACTAGCTGGGCGAGGTGGCGGCGCCGTAGTCCAGCTACTCGGGAGCTGAGGCAGGAGAATGCGTAAACCCGGGAGGCGGAGCTTGCAATGTGAGGCTGAGATCCGCCACTGCACTCAGCCCGGGGCGACAGAGCAAGACTCCGTCTCAAAAAAAAAAAAAAAAAAAAAAAAAAATGCCTTCTCCACTAAGCAGTCTTAAAACTTTATTTCATTATAATCTTTATCTTTGTGATATTTCAAGAGAAAACAGCTCTGATTCTAAACTGAGAATATCATAGAAGATTTATCTAATCTACACAAGATGGGTGCTTCTCTGCACAACCTATTTTCAACGTCAAACATTTCTTTTCTTTTTGGGTAGCTCAGCAAACACACAATGAAAGGTGTCTTTTCTTTGACTTTGTAATTTTGTTTTTTTAGATGGATCATAAGATTGCTTAGATCTACTTGTGGGGCTAGCCACGGTTAATACACTGAATTAAATGCCAGATACCACCCTTGTTACATTAGACTATTGTAAAGATCAGAGTTATCAGAATTTCTACTGATAAAGCCCTAGGGATGGCGCTGTCTAGTGGGGCATGATGAATCCCAGGGCCAATTACCATGTGTGGTCACTGCCGTAAGATATTAATTCAGCTTGGTTCAAATAAATATTCAACAGTAGCTTTGAAGTGATAATGATGAAGGATGTCACATGAAAACTAAAAATATCCTAGAAGGTAGATTTTGAGGGGAGTATATGATTTTTTCCCAGTATGTATGTATGTATATGTGTGTGTGTGTGTGTATATACACATATATATATACACACACACACACATATATACTTTTTTTTTTTTTTTGAGATGGAGTCTTGGTCTGTCGCCCAGGCTGGAGTGCAGTGGCACAATCTCGGCTCACTGCAAGCTCTGCCTCCTGGGTTCATGCCATTCTCCTACCTCAGCCTCCCAAGTAGCTGGGACTACAGGCGCCCTCCACCATGCCTGGCGAATTTTTTGTATTTTTAGTAGAGATGGGGTTTCACCGCGTTAGCCAGGATGGTCTTGATCTCCTGACCTTGTGATCCGCCCGCCTCGGCCTCCCAAAGTGCTGGGATTACAGACGTGAGCCACCGTGCCTGGCCCCAGCTTATATTTTAAGCACTAACTGGCATTGCCTTTTTCTAACTAGTAGGCTCTTCTCTGCTCCAAATAAATATTCCTAACAAAATTATGGAACTGAGATATTGTTCACATTTGCTGTACCTTCTCTTTTCTGCTTAGGGTGTACTGCAATTACCTTAAGATGCCTTGAAATCCTAGAGTTATGTTGCTAAGTTGAGGGGGTCATGAAGTTGGCTTGATTTTTGGCTCAGTTTAAGTCCCAACATGTCTAGTCCTCTAGGGGTGTGGCTCTGGTAATGGGTACAGTGAATTCCTGGTTGGGCCCTGAGACACAAAACCTGTAAGGACTGGCTATTTACCTTGAAGTCACTATTTCACATCTTCATTAACTGATTATCACCATTAAAAGGCAGCCTTGCCCTCGATTGTGTGATATGGAAAATGAACATCTGTCCTCCCTAATTTTAACCACTGTGTCATGCATCATTCACATGCTCTATATGCAATTAAGAAAAGAAAGGGAACAAACATTTTCTGAGTGTCAACTAGGAGCCCAGCAGCATGCTAGACACATATACATTATCTTGTTTGGTTTTACTTAATTATCACAATTTTCATTGTCATTCCACATATATGAAAAGAGACTCGGAAAAATTAGACAAATGATATAGAATCATACAGCAGGCAAGTAATAGCATCAGGATTTGAATCCATGTCTGGCTGACTCCAAGACCATAATTTTATGGATAAGTAAACTGTCAAGTATCCCCAGAAAATGCTACTGAAGAATTACAAGAAAGGGTCATATTTTTACTCAGGAGAGAATTGAGAAGAATAGGCTTCTGGTATGTCTCAGCTATTTTGCCTGACTGGTATTCTTTGGGCCATTTTTTTTTCCTCCTTAAAAAAAAGTGTGTTTTTTTCCTGGGCCATGACTTAGAACTATGGATACGGCTGAAATATGTTATGTTTCTTAGGTACTTCAACCTCAGCTCTCCCTATCACAACAGAAGAAAAAAGGAAAGGATGCATACATCGCTGGCATTCCAGTAAGCCCTCTTGGCTCTGATGAGGATTGGCGTATCTGGAACTGGAGTGTACTTGTCCTTCATCTTTTCATATTGAATCTTGTACTTTTTCTGAGAAATAAATACAGAAGAGAGAGACAAGTTTAAATGTCTTCCCAATTCCCAACCAAGCCACAGGTCTTGTGGAGGGGCACAATGTGTTACACACTTTAAGTGAATAGCTCTGCCTTTTGTGTTTTGATGATGCTGAGCACCATTTATAGTAATGAACTCTCTGATCAGAGGTAGCAGGGGAAGGTTTTCACAAAGTATTTTTCCTTTTACCCAGTGCCTCAGTGCTGAATTCCTATCTTACCTCGCTGACCATGTCCTTCACGTCTTTAGCGTGCTTCAAGGCTGTGGTCTGGTTTCCAGCGTGATGATGGGGTCTCTCTTTGGTGGCAAGTTCAACATACAGATACTGAATAAGAGAAGAAAGTGAGGTGTCACAGAGATAAAGCATTTAGTATTTAGCATTCAGTCCACTTCATTCATTTCTAACCATTCAGCGGGAAGGTGGTATCTGCTTACTGTCCTGATGTTTGTTTGCTTGTTTTTTTGTTATATGTGCTTGTGTTCATTTGTTTCTCTCTGTGTCTCATATTTGAAAACACATATACATACTCCAGTTATCTAATATGCCTACTGCTGAGTATGAGCCAAGCAAAGCTATGTGATAAAGAATGCTAACAGAAGAGTGAGAGGATTCTGATAGACCCCTCAACATATTTTCCCCTCATTTTTGCTTGAATGCATGAAATATAGCTTCGTTTGTCTGTGGATAACAGGAAGATCTTACAGAATGATCAAGCAATTATTTTCATTAGTTTAAGTTCACAGACTTCACAAGTTTTATAACACTTAGGAAAGAAGATATGGCATCCCTTGTCTGAGTAAAACACAACCATAATGATCATGGCCCCAAAGAGAACTGCTTCTTCAAGAGCAGTGTTAGTGGGCATGAGGTTGCAGCCAGGACAACCAAGTGTGTGAGTCTGCCACTGGCCAGGTGACCCCCTGTGATGCTTGAGTGGCAGGTTTATGAACCTCTGAGCTTACCTGACTCTGAAGCTTCTGCCCTCGCTTGGCTCTTAAAAGATCAGGAGTATCAGGAACTGAAGTAAAGATTGACTTCTGCTTCTTGCCTGCAGCTCTGTAGACCAGCTAGACATAAACGAAGTCATCACCATCATTTCTGTTTCATGAGCATGTTATGTTCTCTGCAGATGCCTTCACTGCTTTTACATAGAAAAGGTAGGAGCCCTCCCACTGCAATTATTGCAGTTTCTTCCCAATAAACCAAGCTTTTATTTACCTCCTGCACCCTCCTTTTCTCTTTTCCCCTGTGTCAAAACAAGAGACATTCTCTAGCCTGTCCAAAATTCAAGCCTCCTGCTGTGTTCTTGGTCCCACTTGCAGTTAGTTGTCCCTTCTAGTACCCTATTCCAGCAATTGTCCCCTTCTCCTCTGTATCTTCCATCCTTCTTGTTTTCCCAACCCTGTCTTCACCTGCAAACAGACTCAAGACCTCCCGTCATTAATTAAGCCTTTTCCAGCCTCTAGCCAATGGCCTTCATTCTTCTTTTCTCAGCCAAGTTGCCTGTGTTTCTTCTTTGCCTCTCTTTTGATTAATTTCTCAAGACCATAGTTTGGCTCCCCCCTACTCACACCAATGAAGTCACACTCATTGAGACTACCAAGGACTTCATGATTGCCACGAACACTTCTCTGTAGCAACTGAAGCTGCTCAGTGTTTCATTCCTGAAAACTCTTTTCTCTGGCTTCCATTCCACCATTCTTCCCTAGGTGGCCTCCTGTCTTTTAGGCCTCCTCATCAGCCTCCCTCTGTGGTTCTGCTCTCATGCAAAGGCTGCTGTTAGCTGGGGTGAAAGATTGGCCCCTTTCACCCAAGACATTCTCCTGGGGTGATCTTATCTGTACCTGTGATCTCAAACATCACTTTGAGATTGATGACTTCCAAATCTACATATCCAGTGTCTTTCCTGAGCTCCAGACCCAAGTTTTCTGCAACTTTCTGAATTTGGGTGATTTACCATGTTCAATGTATAATTCTTTATATTGCCTCTATCTCTATCTCAAATTGCTTCTCCTATTTTCTCTATTTTGCTAAATGACTCTTTGATATCCCAGTTACTCAGGTCAGAAACTGCGGGGAGTCATCCTAGGCTCCTCCCTTATTCCTACATCAAAATGCTCATGAATCCTGGGCTCCTCACTTTGTGATATTTTGAAATCTGATTCTTTGCCAACACCACTGCTCTAGTTCAGCCTTCCATCTTATTTTCTACATGTCGAAACCACCTGCTCAACTCCTCTATTGGACCACTCCACATGATTCACACATCTTTCAAAAGTCTGAGACACATATTTTTTTAATGCTCAAATCTATTCTTCATAGAAATAATTCTTCAATGATTTTTCATAAGGTCCAAGGGCATTTACATAACACCTACAAGTCTTTATAACCTGGCTCCAACCCATATTTCTGTAATAGCTTCATTTCCCAGTGTCCTGCCACACCCCCCATGTGCTATGTAAACTACTCCCAGTTACAAGAACTCATTATGGCTGCTTTCACAGACTGTCCTTCCTGCCTTGAATGTTCTTCTCCCTCTTATTTGCCTGGAAAACTCCAAGAGTCCGTGCTGTCTTGACTATTCCTATATAAGACCATTTATCACACTGATGCCTGTTTCTTCTCCAAGACTAGGGCACAGCAGTTCAGTGGTACGATCCTTTCATCAACTAGAGCTCAGACAAAGGGCCTAAAAAATAATAGTTCCCTAATAAATGTTGAAGGAATTTAATATAATGAGGCAAATGAGAAAGAACAAATGGAAACCAAATAAATTCTAATCATGGATATAAATACCAGTTGAACAGATAAAATGTAAGAAATACACATACACACACACACACGTCAATTTCTTTAAATCCGAATTATATACCACTGCAAGTTAAAACAAAGTATAACTCGTGGGTTTGGGGCTGATTTTTTCATGTTACTATTGAGAGGAAAGAGATAAACTAAATGAAAACTTAATGTTTCTTACAAGCTAAATTTTGAGTAAAGTAAATCAACAACTCATATAATTTTATGGTTAAAATGAGCTCAAATCATCATTTAGTCCAATTCTTCAGTTTAGGAAATTAGGGTGCTAAAGTTGTGAATTACATAAGGTCATACAGCTAACTGGAAGTAAATCTGGGACTAAAACCCAATTCCCCAAGCCATTTTTTCTTATTTTAATTTTATTTATGTATTTATTTTTAGAGACAGGGTCTCACTATATTGCCCAGGCTGACCTCAAACTCCTGCACTGCAGTGATCCTCTGGTCTCAGCCTCCCAAGTAGCTAGGACAATAGGTATGTACCACTGTGCATGGCCTCTATGCCATTTGCAGAATTATACATTTCTCTGTGTATTATATTTCCCCTGTACTTAGGTATGCATCGCTTATGCTTCTTGGGACAACATGCCTGCTTCCTAGTACTATAAAGGTGTATATGTCAAGAATCTATACAATTGAAAGACAAGTCAAAAATCAGTAACTTCTTTTGGCCATCACACTTTTTACTAACTCAATGTTTTCTAAACTTTCCTGGTATTAACTCCCACCACGGTTCTTATTAAAAACGGATTCGTAGGCTCTCTCCCAACCCTTCTGAATTCAGGGGAGTGGCTTGGATCACTCTTATGTGATCTGGGTCTGGGTCATTCTTATGGAGAGGCAAATGTGGTGCAAACTGCTCTACTGAAAAATATCCATTCTTCTTCCTCAGTGCTGATGCGCAATTTGCACAAAATCCCCCTGGGAATTGAGAAGAGGAGAAACTAAAGTTTTAGATAATTCTGAACCCAGAAAGCCAAAAAGAGTAAAGGTATTTCAGAGTTATCTTTACTCTGAAGCACTGTAAGTTACCATTTATTATTATTACGATTATGATTATTTGGTAGCTGGAGGAGAGATGTGGTGCAGTGGTTTTCAACACAGGTTGCATATTATTAAACAGAATCTCTGTGGAGCATCTAAAAGTATACAGATGCCCAGACACAGAGAATCAGAGTCTGGTGTGGAACTAGGGGTCAGGGCCCTCTCTGGGTGGTTTTTAAATATTTTACAGGTGATTCTCATACTGAGCCAGAGTGGAAAAGCACAACTTTACTAGGATAAAAATAACATAAGCATTCCAGTCTAAGTGCGAGCACTGGCTGAAATAACACAGTGAAGCTTTTAGAAAGCAAATGGGCTCAATGTTGCATTTGCAAAAGCTGAAGAGTTAGTGATCCTCTGTCTCTGGCTCACTGAGCATAGGAAGCTGCATATCCCCTCCACTGAGGGTGACATTTGGTATTTCAGGGCATCGCTAAGAGCATAAGATTCCTAATCAGCAGCCATCAGAGCTACTGAGAAGGATGAAATGGCCTGGAAGCCAATGCTCAGCTGGGTGAAGCCACGATACAGAATGGTGAATGCACAAACTGTTGAATGGAGCTACAATACCAGAGAGACAGTAGAATGAGAATGGCCAACTGACCTATAAGAAGAGCAACCATTTACACTTGTGAAATGCCCTTTGGCAAACATGCACATCTGTTATGGCCAGGGCACTATGGGACACACATAAATAACATGGGGTCCAATCATCAAGGAAACAGCATGCTAGGTGAGAGAATCAGATCTATTCACAAATAACTGCAATATATCAGGAGCCTCAATGCCAAATGAACATGAAACTAAGTAGTCTGTTTTTTACTGAGTGGGCAGCAGAGCAGGGAGCCATTGAAGACTTCTCCAATGGCACTGCCATGTTCAGGGCTCCTGATAGCAGGAATTAATGAAAATTTTGAAATAAGTTTAGAGACAACAAAAATAATAAGTAAGAAGCCCTTTCTAGGCCAGGCGTGGTGGTTCATGCCTGTAATTCCAGCACTTTAGAAGGCCAAGGCGGGTGGATCACCTGAGGCCAGGAGTCCAAGACCATCCTGGCCAACATGGAGAAACCCCGTCTCTACTAAAAGTACAAAATTAGTCAGGCGTGGTGGTACATGCCTGTAATCCCAGCTACTCTGGAGAATGATGCAGGAGAATTGCATGAACCTAAGAGACGGAGGTTGCAGTGAGCTGAGATCACACCATTGCACTTCAGCCTGGGCAACAAAAGCGAAACTCCATCTCAAAAAAAAAAAGAAAAGAAAAAAGAAGGTCTTTCTAATCTATAAAATCATGCAAAACCCCTCATCAGCCCTAGACATAGAAAGAGCAAGTATGAATATGCTTATCTTACCAAAAGGGGGCAAAATAAGTAAACTGAGGTAAAGTACAGTTGGTTGACTTGCTTGACATAGTAGCCATTCCACAGTTAAGAGGGGAAATATTTTACCTGCCACAGTTGCCTGAACAGCGATCACTAGAGGAACTAAGAACTTTGTGGAGTAATTTAGTTTGTACTGGTCAATTTGGTTGACTTTAGTGACAAGTAAAGTGTCCTTACCTCGCTCAGATGTGTCTTCAGTTCTTGCACTTTTCTGTATTCTGGAGTGTCAAGCACCACTTTGTATTTGTCTCGCATCTTCCTTGCCTTATCAGTGTACAGGTAATTAGACTTAAAAAAAAAAAAAAAAAAGAGAGAAATACAAGTTGATTAATCACTTATGGGATTCATGTCATGTTGTCTTTCAAATGTCTGGCATGTGTAAGCTGAGCAGGGCTTTCATGCGTCCTGGATGTCTTCCCAGGCAGAAGCAAAAACAATTGTCATTTAAGGAAGCTCAGCACCTTCCACAGGAGGCACATTAAGCAGGTGATAACCGGCTCGAGTGAGTTAATGGTAAATTTCCCCTTAAAAGTAGCTGCAGGCTAAGATCCCTTCTGCCTAGCCTTGGAGGCTGGTGATGGGGGCATCCAGCTGTGCAGGGGTAATTATGCATTGTGATGATGTGCACTCACCCAGAGCTTCCGCAGGTGCCGGGAGCGGACCATGTCAGGAGTGTCATACAGGAAGCAGCCAAATCCCTTCAGGACCTGCAAGTCCTCTTTGTATTTAATCTGAGAGGCAAACACAGAAATACAGCTGGTCATAAGCAAATGTAAATCAGGAAACACAAAAGATGGGGTAGCAACACTTCTTAATTACTGTATCTTTCGTTTTGGTTCATCTACTTTTTTTTTTGAGACAGAGTTTCATTCTTGTTGCACAGGCTGGAGCGCAATGCCAAGATCTTGGCTCACTGCAACCTCCACCTCCCGGGTTCAAGCAATTCTCTTGCCTCAGCCTCCCTAGTAGCTGGGATTACAAGTGTACATCATCATGCCCGGCTAATTTTTGTATTTTCAGTAGAGACGGGGTTTCACCATGTTGGCCAGGCTGGTCTTGAACTCCTGACCTCAGGTGATCTGCCCACCTCAGCCTCCCAAAGTGCTGGGATTACGGGCATGAGCCACCATGCCTGGCTGGTTCATCTACCTTGTACTCTTAGTTTACTTGCACCCAAATAAGTCATGGGTTTTTTCATTTAAGTCTCCAGCCCCGAGGTGAGGAGAGAACACTGCTATTATTTTATTACTGTAATATTGATTGGAGAAAAGAACAGATTGAATGGATTGATCTTTTAGGAGGAGAGAACATACAAGGACAATGAAAAAAGTGGCAGCAAGAAGTTGCTAACGGGGTCAGAGTAGGGATGAGTGAGAGGAAAATACTCAACATGACCTGGGACGGAGGCCACATAGGGAGTTAGGGAGTGAGGAGTTGGAATGATTCCGTGTTGAATGTAGAATGGTGGTCACTGAGTGATCAAGAGTAATGGCAATTCTGTCTTTCCCAAGTGGTCCTCTTATTACTGTTTCCATAGCTGGAGAATTGTGGCATGCTCCTCCCACATTGTCTTACCTCCAACTTGTACTCTTTGTTTAGAAGTGCTTATCAGAAAAGGCTGTTCCAAGACCACTGGTTGTTTTAACTGCTGAAAGCAAGCCTGCCTCTTGTTAAGACTACTCCAGAAAGACCCCTACAAGATGCTTACATCACTGGTAATGTCTCCTACGTAGCGGCAATGGATCACTTGGGGTGTGTATGGCAGAGAGATCATGTGGCCCTGCATCTTGAAGAAGTCTGATTTGTAGATCAACTAAAGAAAAAAAATACCCAAAAACACATGCATTAGAGACCGAATGATTGACATTCATCCCTGGTCTCTACTCCCTGTCTTTCCTAAGAAAATACCCACCTCACTGACAGCCTCTTGTGTCTTCTTGACTTGGCGGATCTCAGGGGTATCGGGAGTTGTATGGATCTTGTCTTTCAGTTTGTGGTACAATTCCCGATACAGTCTCTACATTGGAGGAAATATCATTACAGGTATTTAGTAAGGGATGACGAGAGCATCTACTGACTAATCAAGAATAAAATATTTTAATAAGGAAGAAGGGAGGAAATATCAAGGATATAGAAAATGATTGAGATTAGGAAAAAAGGAGAAAATGAGAGTTATTTCACTTCGGTGAAGAATTCTGAGCACAAAGCCTTCCACTTTCTATCAGATGGTTGCATAGTAGGATCAGATATGCAAACCAATAGTTGGTGTAGAAAACCAGGATCATGAGTCAGACTAAAATGCAAACTTATTAAAGATTTTTGAATATAAATGTCAAAAGAAGAAATTATTTCTTTAGAAAAGTTTTGCATCATAATCTATGGACCCGAGTCTCTCCAAGGCATTACCAGATACAAAAAAACCACTGCCGAGAAATATCAGTATCACAATGTGACAATAAGGACCTTTTTCGTTTTTGCTGGTATGTAAGTTTACAACTGAAATACAATTAATTCTTAATGCATTTCAAACAAAGCCATGGCTATTAAAACTCAATATGTCTCTTGGAGAATCAGCATTCAGGTACCTCGCTGGTAACATTGTTGACTCTCCGGACGTGGACAAATGGAACATCTTTGGGACCAAGTGTATACCCATATGCCTTGGTGTGTTCATAGGCTTCTTTGTACTTGAACTGCAAAAGCAAAGTTGGAATGAGATCAATGATGGGTAAACAAGAAGCGACATTACATTTCTGCAAATAGAAGAGATGTCACCTTTATTTGAAAATTGCTCTTTTAACGATTAAGTATGAAGAAAAGTCATTGACAAAATTTCAATATTAATCCAAGCCTTGAAAATTATGTTTTGTAAAATAAAACCAGGCCCAGAAAAGAATAAAATTCGACCTTGCCTAGGTGAAATCTGTTTGTAGGGAGGTATGCAAAATGCCAGAGAAAATCTATATTTTTAGCCCCAATCTGGCTAGAAAATTAGAAAATACAATTAGGTGTTAGATTAAATCTATCATATCTATAGACATAGATATAGATATAGATATACACACATACACACACACACATATATATATAATATACTTCCAAAGATGTTATATCTTCTGCAGTGAAACATAGCAGAAGGAAGACAATACTATCACCACACCTCAGTAGTGCGTGTGTGAAGTTGCATTTCCAGTAAATGGCTTGGGATAATTCAGGGTGCATCTGTGCAAATTAAGGCCAGCAGAGGTAGAGGCATCATGACAGCCATGGGCCCTCAGCCAAGGCTCCCACAAACATCCTGTTCTAACCCACAGGGCTACCCAGGCACTGCTGAATTGCAGAAGCGGTCAATTCCATAGCACCCCTCAAAAATGTGCTGTCTCTCCTCTCCAGCTCCCATCATTCTATCAGTTTGAACCTTTAGGGTGTGACTGGAGGATTAGAACAGGCTATTAATATGAGTCTCCTGCCACCCCACCTTCAGACCCATCTCAATGAAGAGGAGACTACTCACATAACTGCTCATGTAACGGGTGTCCTTGACGTGTTTGAAGTGAGGAGTGTCACCTGGAAGTCTATATCCAGTGGGCAGGGTGCGCAGGCTGGTTTTGTATAGATTCTGCCGGAATGAGGAAGAGCAGGTTAAATGACATCTGGCATCAAGTAACTGATCTGAGCTTAACAAATCACATATCGCTCATGTTAGGTTTTTGACTAGATACTTAGTATACTTATGCTCACTGAATTGATTTCAGGAAAGAATTAAATACATTCTAAGAGTCATAAAATGAGTCAGATTACTCTTCACTTATTGTTTTGGAAAAATAGAACAATGAGTGAAATGGTTTATTGAAAGTAGCTCCTGGCCAGGTGTGGTAGCTGACATCTGTAATCCCAACACTTTGGGAGGCCAAGGCAGGATGACTACTGAAGGTCAGGAGTTGAGACCAGCCTGGACAACATAGCAAGATCTCACCTCTCCAAAAAATTAAAAAATTAGCCAGGCGTGGTGGCGTGTACCTGTAGTCCCAGCTACTTAAGAAGCTAAGGTGAGAGGATCACTTGAGCCCAGGAGTTTGAGATTGCAGTGAGCTGTGATTGCACCGTTGCACTGCAGCCTGGGAGACTGTCTCCCAGGCTGTCTCCCTGTCTCCAAAAAATAAAAATAAAAAAAATAAATAAATTAAAAAGTAATTCCTCTATGCTTCTGAACATATGCCCAGTTGGCTGTATGGCATCTAGCAAGAATTTGGGAAATGCAGAGAAGACAGGTAACCAAGTGTCAGCTCTGCCATTACTGTGTCCTCAGGTGATGATGATATGCAAACCATCACCAAGATATAGCCAGGCACATGTTTGTATTACCCTCTCCTGCCTCCTCCAAACACAGTATGTTGACATCAGGCTGGGAAGAGGTCAGGATGCACATGTTCATGGCAGAAAGGGAGGACAGGGAGGAGTGTCTGTCTGTGACCTTAAATACGCTGTCTTGGAGTTTAGGATTAAGAATTACATTTAAGGCCGGGCGCGGTGGGTCAAGCCTGTAATCCCAGCACTTTGGGAGGCCGAGACGGGTGGATCACGAGGTCAGGAGATCGAGACCATCCTGGCTAACACGGTGAAACCCCGTCTCTACTAAAACATACAAAAAAAACTAGCAGGACGAGGTGGCGGGCTCCTGTAGTCCCAGCTACTCAGGAGGCTGAGGCAGGAGAATGGCGTAAACCTGGGAGGCGGAGCTTGCAGTGAGCTAAGATCCAGCCACTGTACTCCAGCCCAGGTGACAGAGCGAGACTCTGTCTCAAAAAAAAAAAAAAAAAAAAAAAGAATTACATTTAAAATATGAAAAACCAAATTATTTTTATTTTCTAGACAGGGTCTCACACTGTCACCCAGGCTGTAATGCAGTGGCACCATCACAGCTCACTGCATCCTTGAACCTCCCTGGGCTCAGGTAATCTTTTCACCTCAACTTCCCAAGTAGCTGGGACCACAGATGCATGCCACTCTAATTTATTTTTGGGATAAATAATTTATTTTGGATTTATCCCAAATGAATAAAATAATTTATTTTGGGCCTCTCAAAGTAGCTGGGACCACAGATGCATACCTGGCTAATTTATTTATTTTTGTATTTTTATATAGACGGGGTTTCACAATGTTGCTCAGGCTGGTCTCGAACTCCAGGCTCAAGCTGTCCACCTGTTGTGACCTCCTAAAGTGTTGGGATTACAGGCATGAGCCACTGTGCCGGGCCACAATTATTATTATTATTATTATTATTATTTGAAACGGAGTTTTGCTCTTGTTGCCCAGGCTGGAGTGCAATGGCATAATCTCGGCTCACTGCAACCTCCGCCTCCTGGGTTCAAGCGATTCTCCTGCCTCAGCCTCCCAAGTAGCTGGGATTACAGTCATGCACTATCACGCCTGGCTAATTTTTTGTACTTTTAGTAGAGATGGGGTTTCACCATGTTGGCCAGGCTGGTCTTGAACTCCTGACCTCAGGTGATCTGCCCATCTCAGCCTCCCAAATTGCTGGGATTACAGGCGTGAGCCACTGCACCTGGCCCAAAATTATTTTTAATATTCAAGATGAGAAATAGCATGAAAAGTTGAGACCAAATCAGCACCACTGGGTAACACAGAATAGACAGGTTAAATATGCAGGTGGGATCCAGGTTCTTTCTCTTCTGAATTCCAGCAACAATTTCTAATTCCTCTTTTATTAAGGTTAAAGGCCTTGTCTCTGTCATCTTGATTTTCAGCTTTTTGAAAGCAGAGAAGGTATATTGGCTTTCTTTGTAACTTGTAAATATTGCTAAAACATGCCCATTTATGTTAGTTTGATTGCTCCGTAGGGGGATCCTGGCAGCTAGGAGGGAAGACAGATTATGCTCTGTGTTTTTGTTTTTTCACCTCATATGAATGGAACAGTATTTATACAAGGTAAGGTCAAGAGGAAGCAAGCTGAGCTGATGGAATGGATTTCTGCTGGGCACTATCAAGTTCTCACTGCTTACCGAACTCTGGAGCTTGTATGCATGAAGGGCCCGGTCCAGATCCACGGTTTTGGTAGTTGGAGCCACTTTGCCTCTGACACTGTGCACATAGTCATAGTGGTAGACAGCCTGGTGCAGAAAGAAGCATTGTTAGAAGCAAAGAGAATGGGAACCCAGGTCCCTCTTTAAAAAAAATAATGGTAGCCTGCTTCCCTTTGCCTGGAGAACTCATCTGACATATTACTGTGGCTTGTCCAATAGGATCAGAGCCAGCGTGTGGACACGTGATCATACTGAGAAACAGAAGAGATGGCCCAGGCATAAGAAGAGGAAGGGTGGGCATTTTACCACTAGTAGTTCCAAAATAATAGGTCTCAATGTTTGCACTCACTGGCGGGATCTGATATTGACTTTTCAACCTGTGGAGTTAATAAAGAAAGAGCAGCTTTGTGCCTGCCCTGCCTGCTCTGAGTCAGGTGTCAGAGTGGGTGCTTCCTTACGTCCCCATTCTATGCATCAGAATGGGAGGCTCAGATGGATTAAGTGCTTTTCATAAGCCTTATAGATAATGTGTGGTAGAGGTGAGACTGCACTCCACAACTCTAACTCCAGAGCCTGCTTGCTTCTTATTCTACCATAATTGGCTCTAATTTATTAAATGGCCTAGATGGAAATAAATTTGCTATGACACAGGGCACAAAAAACAACGTTGGAAGCATTAAGGCACAAAGTTACTTCATAGACTCAGATCACCTACAGCTCTACCCAAGCAAACTGCTTGAATGCATCAGGTTTCAGGAAACAATAGCCAGCAGCATCTTCAGTGCTTTCAAACGCACCAACTCTGGTTTCCCAGTTAGAAAAGACTTGGTACTGCCCGGTCTATGGTTTTTGCCACCTCTGCTTGAGTGGTGGCCCTGCCTTTATTACTGTCCGCTTAACTTCCCCAGAGAGCACTTACGTCACTTAGCTGTTTCCCACTTTTGACAGCCTGCACGTAGACTGGTGTATCTGTGACAAGCTTATAGTCATTCCTTGTTTTCAACATGTGAGCTTTATACTTGATCTGCCAAGAGGAAGAAAACAAGGCCATGTTGGACCATTCCTTATGCTTGAAACTGCTGGTTTTCATACAGGGTTTGGTTGCTTTTAACTCATGAGATTTACATTCATCAGCACTTATTCAACAGACCGAGATGCATTTGAATTTTATAACAGTGTAACCAACACTTATATGGGGCTTCTAGAGTCTTCTAGGACACTTGATAACTACTCTTCTAGGAAAGTTTAAGCTTTCTTACTGAAATCCTCATTGCAGTATTTAATTTGCCCGGAAAATCCTCTCTTTACAAATAGAGCTTGTCTATAGCATTGCAAACGCTAACAAATGACACTTTCCTAAAATGGCAATTAAATGCTTGTTAATATATCCAAAATTGCCTAAAACGTAGAAAGAGAAGCCGGTGGTCCCTTCTCTATCAGAGATGACGGTGTACCTGGACTGCACTGTTTAATAAGAATGCCATATGCCTTCCTGAGAGATGGTTGCTCTGCTCCTAGCATCTTTCTCCAGCTCAGCCACCCCCCAGAGCTGGCCTGTGACAATGTCCCTATTTTACATAACCTCCTCTTAACTCTACACTATGGAGAAATGGAAATATACTAAAGAACAAAACAAGGCAAACTCACATCATCACGTAGATCATAAGCATGCTTGGCATGGAGGATTTCAGGAGTGTCCCAGACGTAGCAACCAATGCCTTTCAGCCAGTTGAGGTCATCCTTGTACACAATCTAGAGGGTTTTGATAGAGAGGATCAGAAAAAAAAATTGATCATAATAACTTAAACACTAAAAACAGGTACATTCTAGACTCAGAAGCCTTTGTGGAATGAGGAGCAAAGGCATCATGCAAAGAGGCTCAGGGGAGCCACAGAACATGCGTACACAGAGCCCTGCTTCCAGAGACAGCTCCAAAGTCAAGTCAGACACATGGACATATAGGGAAGAAATAGTGGAAAAAGGCTAAGGTAAAGAAATGGGTGAGTTTGCTGCTCTTCTGGGTGGGGCCGTGGGGCGGGGCCGTGGAGGGGTCCTTCTTAAGTCACAGGCTTACATCACTGATCTGATCTGTGACTTTCCTGACGTGATCATTGACTTTCAAGTCGGGGTGGCAAATCCATTCATGGAGGTGCAGCCGGTAATCAATCTCGCTGACTTTCTTCTGAGAATCCTTGGCGGTAACCATCTCTACCATGTCGGGCACGATGTGGATTTTCATCTTGTTCTTTTCATAAACTGATCTGTACAAGCGCTGTCAAGTTAAAATCACATGCCAGTTATACAGGAAATTGTGCCAAGGCATCATGGCCATACATGAGAAGTCAGGCTAACCAACTCACAGCAAACAGTTGGGGGCAGGGTGGGGACTGGTATTTTCTGACATTTTCTATAGATTAATAGGGGAAATTAAAAAAAACAAAGCATTATAGCTGAAATAATATGTAGCTTCTTTACATGTGCACAGTCAGTGTCATATGCATTGGTAAATAGAAAATGTTCAGGCGGGACATGATGACTCACACCTGCAATCCCAGCACTGTGACATCTGCAATCCCAGCACTGTGGGAGACTGAGGCAGAAGGATCGCTTGAGCCCAGGAGTTTGAGACCAGAATGGGCAACATAGCGAGATTCCAATCACTACAAAAAATTAAAACCTTAGCTGGGTGTGGTGGTGCATGCCTGTAGACTCAGTTACTCAGGAGGCTGAGGTGGGATGATTCCCGGAGCCCGAGAGGTAGAGGCTGCAGTAAGCCATGATTGCACCACCGCCCTCCAGCCGGGGCAACAGAGTGAGACCTGTCTTAAAAAAAAAAGGTCTGGGGCTTGGCGGGGGGGAGGAAATGTTCCTAGTAATAATACATGGCTATTTTACTTGACTTAAATTTGAAGTAAGGTCTTTGGAGTTACCCTCATGTGTTGCATAACAATGTTTCAGTCAAAAGATTATAATGCTGTGTTTTTACTGTACCTTTTCTATGTTTAGATACACGAATACTTGCCACTGTGTCACAGTTGCCTACAGTATTCAGTACAGTAACATGCTGTACAGGTTTGTAGTCTAGGAGCAATAGGCTATCCCATCTCGGTATGTGGAAGTGCACTCTATGATGTTAGCACAACAATGGAATCACATAACGAGCGGCACAGTTCTCAGAATGTATCCTAGTCGTTAAGGGGCGCATGGCTGTACTTACATCGATGTTAAGCTTGCCAACTCGGAGGCACCGTGCTGTGTTCGGATCATCGTCAACACTTCTTGGTAACGTATAAAGAGCTTTGAACTTTTCATATTCCTCCCGATATTTGACCTATAGAGAAAAAGTAGAAAGGAAGAAACAGTTTGAGAGAGCAATGGATTTATATTGTTAAAACAGCATAAGACTTAACAGGAAAACCCGACTCTGAGATCCACCCAGCGTTGGGGACACCACTTCTCTGAGCTCATTTCCCCAACTGTACAGAGCAATAGAGCAGTAGCGCCTGCCATGGGGTTATCATGTGGCTGAAATCAGACTGTAACAAAAGTACTTTGAAACCGGAGAGCACTATGAAATTTTAGTTGCTATTTTCAAAACTCCTATAGCAATACTAGTACTTTTACTGCTACTACAAGCAATTCATTTTAAAGATTATGTAATTTAAAAATATTCTCTTGTGGTAATGGCTTTGTTTTTCTTACTACCATGAGTACAAGATTAAAACTGTGCTTAGGAATATCTTTGTTTTTAATAACTGAAAAGTCTGCTGCTAAGAAGACACAATCCTTGGATTTCCGTTTCTACAAGGCTTTCAAAAATACAGTGCAATCAACTTCTGTGGGATAACAATTAGTTCTTAAGTCATGGTGCCTATTAATTAGTGTTCCATGATTATATAAACCCAGGTTAAGACAGAGACTGAGATCCAATCTCATAGCACACAATAATAAAATAACAATTCTTCCACAACTCCGAGACTTGCACCTCTGTAACAAGAGAGAGATGGGAGTATATGTTTGTATCAGAGTTCCAGCAATGCTCTTCATTGACTGTAGACCAACCAACATTTCCACCAGATTTTTCCAAAACAGAAAATCAGCTTCTTACATCTAATCTATTTCTCAGCTTCAAAGATGATAGAATTTAAAGACACCCTTTTAAACACACACACACACACACACACACACACACACACAAAGCTTTTCCTAAAAAAAGGTCAGAATACTTCTTTTAAAGGATTAATTTCTCTATGTTTTACCTTCCTCCAAAACCAACTTGCCAAGAATCTTGCCTCTATAATTTTGTTCATGACTCAAGGAAAAAGCCTCTTTTGAGCTTTTTAAATCTTATCTATAATACTTTTCTTCCAAAATGAAAAGTTTGCTCCTTTTTGCAATCTTCCAAATAGAGTTGGGTCTGGCTAAAATCACATACCTTACTTTTTCCTCCAGGTAAAATTAAAAAATTCCAAAGGCCTTTTAATAAAGTTTTTTTTTTTTTTTTTTTTTTTTTTTTTTGAGACGGAGTCTCGCTCTATCGCCCAGGCTGGAGTGCAGTGGCCGGATCTCAGCTCACTGCAAGCTCTGCCTCCCGGGTTTATGCCATTCTCCTGCCTCAGCCTCCCGAGTAGTTGGGACTATAGGCGCCCGCCACCTCGCCCGGCTAGTTTTTTGTATTTTTTAGTAGAGACGGGGTTTCACGGTGTTAGCCAGGATGGTCTCGATCTCCTGACCTCGTGATCCACCCGTCTCGGCCTCCCAAAGTGCTGGGATTACAGGCTTGAGCCACCGCACCCGGCATGAAGTTTATTTCTAAGCTGTGCATCTGTAAGTCCAGTAGAGTAGTGAAATCAATTTACTGAGTCACTAGCATTTAAACGAATAGAACAGAATGGAAATGATCAGAGTGCACTGTCTCTAGTCTAGCAGTCACTGCTCTTCTGTGAGACATTTGTGCCAGAAGAAACTCACATAAACTTCAGGGGTGTGTATGTGGGTATGTGAACTTAAAATAAAAAATAAATTTCCCACTGTGAGTCCTGGTCAAAACATGTTTGAGAAATGCTGATTTAAAGTGTTACATAAAAGTGTTCACAATTAAGAGATAAAGTCTCTAATTTTTCTGAAGGAGCACTGGGCTAAGAATGACAATAAAGGTTACAGGGAATTTTACAATTAAAGGTTTTACACAGACTTTAAACCAACAAAGATCAAAAGAGACAAAGAAGGGCATTACATAATGGAAAAGGGATCAATGAAACAAGAAGAGCTAACTATCTTAAATATATATGCACCCAACACAGGAGCACGCAGATTCATTAAACAAGTTCTTGGAGACCTACAAAGAGACTTAGACTGCAACACAACAATAGTGGGGGACTTTAACACCCCACTGTCAACACTCAACAGATCAACCAGACAGAAAATTAACAAGGATATCCAGGACTTGAACTCAGAATCTCTGTGACACATTTAAAGCAGTGTGTAGAGGAAAATTTATAGCACTAGATGCCCACAAGAGAAAGCAGGAAAGATCTAAAATCGACACCCTAAAATCACAATTAAAAGAACTAGAGAAGCAAGAGCAAACAAATAAAAAAGCTAGCAGAAGACAAGAAATAACTAAGATCAGAGCAGAACTGAAGGAGATTGAGACACAAAAAACCCTTCAAAAAAATGAATGAATCCAGGGGCTGTTTTTTTGAAAAGATCAACAAAATAGATAGACCGCTAGCAAGACTAATAAAGAAAGAGAGAAGAATCAAATAGACGCAATAAAAAATGATAAAGGGGATATCACCACCGACCCCACAGAAATACAAACTACCATCAGAGAATACTATAAACACCTCTACGCAAATAAACTAGAGAATCTAGAAGAAATGGATAAATTCCTGGACACATACACCCTCCCACGACTAAACCAGGAAGAAGTTGAATCCCTGAATAGACCAATAACAGGCTCTGAAATTGAGGCAGTAATTAATAGCCTACCACCAAAACAAGTCCAGGACCAGAGGCATTCGCAGCCGAATTCTACTAGAGGTACAAAGAGGAGATGGTACCATCCCTTCTGAAACTATTCCAAACAACAGAAAAAAAGGGAATCCTCCCTAACTCATTTTATGAGGCCAGCATCATCCTGCTACCAAAACCTGACAGACACAACAAAAACAGAAAATCTTAGGTCAATATCCCTGGTGAACATCAATGTGAAAATCCTCAAAAAATACTGTTTTATGAAACCAAATCCAGCAGCACATCAAAAAGCTTATCTACCATGATGAAGTCGGCTTCATTCCTGGAATGCAAGCCTGGTTCAACATATGCAAATCAATAAATGTAATCTATCACATAAACAGAACCAACGACAAAAATCCCATGATTATCTCAATAGATGCAGAAAAGGCATTCGTCAAAATTCAACAACCCTTCATGCTAAAAACTCTCAATAAACTAGCTATTGATGGGACAAACCTCAAAATAATAAGAGCTATTTATAACAAACCCACAGCCAGTATCATACTGAATGGGCACAAGCTGGAAGCATTCCCTTTGAAAACTGGCACAAGACAGGGATGCCCTCTCTCACCACTCCTATTCAACATAGTATTGGAAATTCTGGCCAGGGCAATCAGGCAAGAGAAAGAAATAACGGGTATTCAATTAGGAAAAGAGGAAGTCAAATTGTCTCTGTTTGCGGATGACATGACTGTATATTTAGAAAACCCCATCATCTCAGTCCAAAATCTCCTTAAGCTGATAAGCAACTTCAGCAAAGTCTCAGTATACAAAATCAATGTGCAAAAATCACAAGCATTCCTATATACCAATAACAGATAAACAGAGAGCCAAATCACGAGTGAACTCCAATTCACAACTGCTACAAAGATAATAAAATACCTAGAAATCAAACTTACAAGGGATGTGAAGGACCTCTTCAAGGAGAACTACAAACCACTGCTCAAGGAAATAAGAGAGGACACAAACAAATGGAAAAACATTCCATGCTCATGGATAGGAAGACTCAATATCATGAAAATGGCCATGCTGCCCAAAGTAATTTATAGATTCAATGTTATCCCCATCAAGCTACCATTGACTTTTTTCACAGAATTGGAAAAAACTAAAGCTGGAGGCATTACACTATCTGACTTCAAACTGTACTACAAGGCTACAGTAATAAAAACACCATGGTACTTGTACCAAAACAGAGATATAGACCAGTGGAACAGAATAGAGGTCTCAGAAATAACACCACATATCTATAATCACCTGATCTTTGACAAACCTGACAAAAACAAGCAATGGGAAGAAGACTCCCTATTTAATAAATGGTGCTGGGAAAACTGGTTAGCCATGTGCAGAAAGCTGAAGCTGGATCCCTTCCTTACACCTTATACAAAAATTAAGATGGATTAAAGACTTACACAAAAGACCTAAAACCATAAAAACCCCAGAAGAAAACTTAGGTAATACCTTTCAGGACATAGGCATGGGCAAATACTTCATGACTAAAACACCAAAAGCAATGGCAACAAAAGCCAAAATAGACAAATGGAATCTAATTAAACTAAAGAACTTCTGCACAGCAAAAGAAACTATCATCAGAGTGAACAGGCAACCTACAGAATGGGAGAAAATTTCTGCAATCTATCCATCTGACAATGGGCTAATATCCAGAATCTACAAAGAACTTAAACAAATTTACAAGAAAAAAACAACCCCATGAGAAAGTGGGCAAAGGATATGAACAGACACTTCTCAAAAGAAGACATTTATGTGACCAACAAATACATGAAAAAATGCTCATCATCACTGGTCATTAGAGAAATGCAAATCAAAACCACAGTGAGATACTATCTCGCACCAGTTAGAATAACGATCATTACAAAGTCAGGAAACAACAGATGCTGGAGAGGATGTGGAGAAATAGGAATACTTTTACACTGTTGGTGGGACTGTAAACTAGTTCAACCATTGTGGAAGACAGTGTGGTGATTCCTCAAGGATCTAGAACTAGAAATACCATTTGACCAAGCAATCCCATTACTGGGTATATACCCAATGGATTATAAATCATTCTACCATAAAGACACATGCACACGTGTGTTTATTGCAGCACTCTTCACCATAGCAAAGACTTGGAACCAACCAAATGCCCATCAATGATAGAATGGATAAAGAAAATGTGGCACATATACACCATGGAATACTATGCAGCCATAAAAAAGGATGAGTTCAGGTCCTTTGCAGGGACAAGGATGAAGCTTGAAACCATCATTCTCAGCAAACTAACACAAGAACAGAAAACCAGACACTGTATGTTCTCACTCATAAGTGGGGGTTGAACAGTGAGAACACATGGACACTGGGAGGGGAACATCACACACCAGGTCCTGTCAGGGAGTAGGGGGTTAGGGGAGGGATAGCATTAGGAGAAATACCTAATGTAGATGATGGGTTGATGGGTGCAGCAAACCACCATGGCACATGTATACCCATGTAACAAACCTCCATGTTCTGCACATGTACCCCAGAACTTAAAGTATAAGAAACCAAAACAAAACACTCACACACAAAAAGGTTTTACTTAAGAGCATTAATGGTTAGAGGTCATAAGATTTAAAGGCATAAAGAGTTAGAGGACCTATGACCTTCTGCTATATTTAAACAGCTCATGAGATTTAGGGTTTGTTTGTTTTACAATTATGTTTATATCTAAGAAAAGTTCTACTTAAAAAAGGAGAATTAAACTTTTTTTAATGTTTTCTATTTCATTGCTATAAAATAATTTATATTAACTGGGGATGGTATAATAACCAGTTATATTCACTGGTTTATTTTTGCCCAACATCCATATAATTCTATTGAAAAAGTCTATTGTTGTAGGGTGTATTATGTCTTCAGCCCATCCTTACTTCTGGCTTTAGCAGAGGTTATCATGTGCAGACAGGCAGCCTGAAAGGTCACATCCTGTCCTCCTTGCAAGTGCTTGTGATTCTCTCCAGGCAGCAGAGAGAGAGAGGTGGTGAGTACATAGACTCTAATGACTGAGCATTTGGAATTATTTCCTGGACATGCCCACGGGAATGCTGGGGGTACTTCTGGACAACGCATGAATCAGCCTGAAAGATTCTTGGAGTGGAGAGCAGGGGAGGGTGGGAAAGCTGTCATGTTTTTGCTTGACTTACACGGCTGGCCAGATGCTTCTGGTTTTTGGCGTGTGTCAGGGACAAGGTGCTGGAAGGCAGGATGTAGCTGGTGGCTTTCACTCTATCCCAGGCCTCCTTGTAAAGGTTCTGCAGGAATTAAAGACCTTCTTGTGAATGTGGGAAAATGCATCTGGTTGACTTCTGAGTAGCAGGTTTTCCTTCTGTTTCTGTCCTTCTCACACACTCCCTACTAACTCCCAGGACTCCTTTTAAGGTGGGGCTTATTTAATTGTACCTACTAGAATTTTATAAGGTAAAGTAGGATTGAAGGTCCAGGAAACAAACCATAGAAAAGCCTTTGGTGATAGAGTGTCCATCCCATTTATTCTCTTACTGTCTTAGAAGGGGGAAAGGTGGCTCATATATAGGAAGGGGAAAAAACTCAACTCACACTGCTGTAAAGATTCTTCAGGTTTCTGGTTCTGTCATAATCCACTGTTTCCAGAACTGTTGTGTATTTGTCCTTATTCTGATGATAATTTTCTTTATATTTCACCTATAGACAAACAACAATATGTTATTTACCTCTGTTGTTCAAAAATACATAAAGACAAGAAATAGTTTGTCCTTGGAAGAGGAGTACAGGAAGACGCACCTCGCTGGCATTAATACCACTCTGAACAGCAGTCACATAGACGGGTGTGTCTGTGACCAGATTATAGTTTTGTAGATTTTCTTTACCGGCTGCTGTATATTGTAGCTGTGAAGAAAAACAAAAGTCACCACAAATGGTAACATCAGTTTTAGCTGCATGTGCCAACTTAGATGTGCCTTTATTTCTGGATTTCTCCTTTAATCCTAACAAACAGGCTGTCATTCTAGAGTCCTGCAGACTTTGTATGGCTGCCAGAATGAATAGTTTCTCTTGACCAAGACTGGGATGGAGATTTTGGCCATTTTGTTGCCTTTTCCATGCCTATCCTCCATCCCTGACAGCAGCCCCTCACTTTCAACATTCTATTACAACTGCCCCATTAGAGCTGAACCACATGCTGAAAAGTTTTCCAGATACTGATTTTTTTCCTCCAAAACTTGTCTACCTGTAATCAAAGGATGCTTCTACCTCCTACTCTCTGCAAGTTAACTTGATCAACTAAGGTATAGATGCTTGAGAGTCGTTCACTATGAAACACCTCCCAGATAAACTTTTGTTATGAATGTGCACTGCCTTAAACCAAAGGAGAGATTCAGACTGGGAAGATCCAACCCCAGAGCAGGCCACTAGAAGAGCTTTGCTTGGGAGAGGAGGGGCTTTGGTCAGTTAGAGCCTACACTGCTACAGCAGCTTTCTCAGCCTGCCCATGAACCCACTGACACTACCATGGATTCTGATGACCCATGGAGAGTCAGTCCTTCTAGGAAGGTGGCTCACCTGACTCTGAAGGTCATATGATTTCTTGGCATGGAGGATTTGGGGTGTATCCCAAACATAGCAACCAATGCCTTTCAACCAATTCAGGTCATCTTTATACACATTCTGTAAGAAAGAGAGAACAATGAAATGTGGAAGGTATTCTGAATTTACAATTGAGCATTTGATAATTTCCTGTCAGCTGTTGGCTGTGCTTCTTGCTTAGAAGACATAGGGTAGGCCTCTCACCAGCTGGAAGGTCTTTAATTCCCAAGTCTAAAGAAGCTTGAGAGCAATATCATAGTCTGAGTTTAGTGTTAAACCAATTAAATATTTAACATATGTGTCCTATGGCTTAGGGTGGATTCTTATACCAAAAAGTGGTTACTCATGCCACTTTGTGTTGAGAAGCAGCAAGATTTATGAATACAGGGACAACGGGAGCATGGCAGCCAGGATTGGGGGGTAGCCAAGACAGAGTCATGGAAACTGTAGCTAAGTCAAACTTCAGAAAGGACATCATACATCACTCAAGATCTCCTGGGCGTTTCGGACACGTATAACATTGGGTTCTTCCGGAAGAGACGTCCACTGGTGGAAATAGTGTCGATATTCCAGGTCACTGAGGATGTACTGGCACTTTTTAGCCAGCACATGATTCATCATGTCATTGGGGATATGAACATTTGCTTTGGTATCCTCATAATGTTTTCTGTAGTTCAACTAACATGTTTTAAAGACAAAAATAAGAAAGGGATTTAAATGTAAATTATTCAGATCAATCTCTTTTAGATCCTTATTTCCCATTTAGATCAGTATCTCTAGAATAAACTAAGGTTAAAAAAATCGTACTTTAAGATATTCTTCTTCTTTTGAAATTTCCCATCCTTTTTTTTATTTTTTATTTTTGAGATGGTGTCCTGCTCTGTTGCCCAGACTGGATTACAATGGTGTGATCTCCACTCACTGCAACCGCTGCCTCCTGGGTTCAAACAATTCTCATGCCTCAGCATCCCGAGTAACTGGAATTACAGGCATGCGCCACCATGCCCAGCTAATTTTTGTATTTTTAGTAGAGATGAGGTTTCACCATGTTGGCCAGGCCAGTCTCAAACTCCTGACCTCTGGTGATCCACCTGCCTTGGCCTCCCAAAGTGCTGGGATTACAGGCGTGAGCCATTGCACCTGGCCTGAAATTTCCCATCCTTTTATAACACAGGGTAAATAGTGACCCTGATGCTTTTTCCTTTACTTAACACAAAGCAGTCACAGTGTTTAATAGTCAGGGAGAAAGTGGCATGGAGGAAGCACACAGCCATTAAGAGTCCACAGGCTGACTGGCAGGAAGGACTTTACGTTACTCCATTTCCCAGCTAACCTGAACCAAAGGGCAAGTTATAAATATGCAGACACGACAGCACACTTACGGGGCACAAATCCCGTGTTAAAGTGGACATTTACTTACCGCACTCCTCATCTGTTGGAAATCCAGACAGTGAACTACACCAGGGAATTCACCGATCACTTTTCCAGCCAAGTAGTGACCTTTCTGCTTCTCATATGTCTCTTTGTATTTAAGCTGTAAAGTGGGTTCAACATTGAGAATCGCTGGAGTTTCCTAACCAGCCCCTTGATCCCCAGTAAAGACTCTCAAACTTAGGAGAGGAAAAGGTCATACTGACCTCACTGTTCACCAGATCAGCATGCTTGGCTCCAACAATGGGAATGTAGCGCTCATCCAGGGTGTAGCCATAGGCCTTGGTGCCCTCCCATGCCCCTTTATACAGTATCTAGAACAAAGAAATACATGGCAACAAAAAGAAGTTGAAAGTTTGCTTTCAACTTCTTTCAGATACCACTAAAAGAGCTGGTCAAATTAAGGCGAAACATGTTATGTTCAAGGCAAGGCTAAAATCTTTATCTATAGCCGTTAGTGTGTCTACCTAGAACAGGGCAGTTATTTGGTTTATTGCAAATTAAACTTACAGACTCTAGGCATTTTATTTTATTTTTATGTTTTTCGAGACGGAATCTTGCTGTCACCCAGCCTGGAGTGCAATGGCGTGATCTTGGCTCACTGCAACCTCCGCCTCCTGGGTTCAAGAGATTCTCCTGTCTCAGCCTCCTGAGTAGCTGGGATTACAGGCATGCACCACCACACCTGGCTAATTTCTGTATTTTTCATAGAGACGGGGTTTCACCATGTTGGCCAAGCTGGTCTTGAATCCTAACCTCAGGTGATCCACCCGCCTCACCCTCCCAAAGTGCTGGGATTACAGGCATGAGCCACCATGCTCAGCTGACTCTAGGCATTTTATAAGAGTTGACTATATCTGTGGTCCTAGTAAAAGTGACAAGAAATTTGCACACAGGGAGAGAACTGGCAAAGATCCTTTCCCAGGCCATGCGTGCGCACCATCGGCCTCCTTTAAATTAACTGAATGAAATTTTGGAGAGCAAGTTTTCCTCTTGTTGGCTAGAGATGCTGATGCATGATTACTAAAGAAGGACCAGACTTTCCTCCCTTTTCTCTATTGGTAGGTGCTCAATTCTATGTGCATCCAGAGCACTTGTTAGATTATTATTCTATCAATTTAAGTCTGTTCCCTCACTTGCCTGAGCTCCTGAAGGCTTGTCTCATTGAGCTTTAGCCTCTCATTGCCTCCTACAGATCCTGGCACATCACAGGAGCTCAAAAACACCAGCCGAATAAGTACTATTTGCCTTGAATACCATGCTACTTCTAATACACAAGACTAAGTGCAATGGGAAAATAAATAATAGGTTGCCTTATAAGTTCAGCAGTTGACAAAATCAGCCAAGCATATGAATGCAACAAGACCTTCAAATTAGAAACTGAGTGGTTATTACATGAAAGAGAACTCACAGTGCTGTAGAGTTTTCCCATGTCTCTGGAGTGGGAGATATGTGGTGTGTCTGGTGAAAACGTGTACTTGCCCTTTGCTTTATTAAATGTTTCTTTATATTTTACCTAAGGAGAGAAAACCAAATCTTTTATTACTATAAGTGTATATTACATTTTTATAAGATTACCTAGAAACATAATCAGTCCACATTTAGAGATTAAAACTAACCAACTGGTTGAATTTTAGTCCATTTTAGCTAAAACAATAGAATAATTTGGATAGGAATATAAATACCTAAAAGTGAATACAATTTATCACCTGCTAGTGACTTTTAAGACATACCCTCCAAAGATGATCTTAGAATTTACCACCTCCCAATTTTTTTTACAAGCAATTATCTAAAGTTAAGCTGATCCACCCAATGATAGATAATTTACTGCCCAGTCTGTGCACTTCAGCCTGCACAAAGCAAACTTACATCACTTTGATTGACAGAATTAATCTTTGCTAAAACAATCTCTGGAGGATCCACCACACTTGTAAAGTTGGGATAGTTGTCAAGGGCATTTTTCTTATATTTGATCTGTAAAGAAATGGAGACAATTAAGACAGTTCCACCACCACAGGTTATCTACCTACACATGGCAGGTAGGAGGGCAGGCATTAGGTTAGAAGGAGAACAGGCTTTGCATACCTGATTCATCATTTCCTGGTTCTTAGTAACCCTCACATGGTCCACAGAATCCAGGGGGATCCAGCCAATGCCTCGGAGCCACTCTAGGTCAGCTTTGTAGATATTCTGAGAGCAGGAAGAGAGGTATAATAGAGGAATAAATGACTGAGACACAGGCTTACAGAGGGCAGGTTACAATTTTTTCAAAAGCTTTTAAAGGATTTCTCTCTAGTAGTTGTCTCATTCATTCAATTGTGATTTCACCTGAGCAATATTTCTTGAGGCTATTACTGTGCATGAGGCACTATGCTTGGTGCTTTGATGAGTAAGTATAAAGGAGTCTAGGAGTCGAGATAAGTCATTTATAAAGCAAGAAGTGCTATTAGATCAAGTGCTCAAATGCTATTGGAGTTGAGGGGAAGGGGCTGTTATTTTCTGCTATTGTCATAAGAAAAGGCTTACCAAGGAGGTTGTACTTTTAGATGGATTTGGTACATTTAGTCACGTAGAAGTATGTGGGGGCATTTAGACTAAATGAGGGAAACTACACAAGTAAATGTTCATGTATTGGGCAGGGGGAGTCATCCCCTGGGTCCCAGCCAAACCTATTCTTGCCCTTACGCCTTCAAGCACCTGGATTCTCCCAGCCTACTTGACATGAAAATAAGAGGAGTTGCTATTCTGATTAAAGTTCCACAACGGCCATTTTGCTGCAGCAACCAGTGAGGTTGGATGTTCAAGTTCAACATCTTTGCTGCAGCAGTCTTTGACTTCCAGGTTCCCTTTTGTTAATGATGAGAAGACCCAGGTAGCATTAGCTTCTCTGGGCACCTAAGCAACTAAGATGATGCATCAAGTTACTATTCTGCACATACTGAAGGCTGGTGGCAGGTAGAGATCTTGATTCAGGCATCAGTGGGAGGTAGATTATGTCTTATTCTCTATCCTAGCTTTACCAAAGCTCTGCATGAGGCATTCTGGGCCCTCGTGCAGCTTAATCAGTATTTCATTTCTCTTTTGCTTTGGGAACAACTTCATAAATGCCTCGAGGAATGGGATGCTTGGCAAAGCAGGAATAGGGCATGCTTAGGTCTTTAACTATGCTTATCACCTAATATTGTCAAAACCTGACCTCATTCTCAATTCCCACCCAAGCCAATTATTATTTTCAATCAACTGATACTTTTCCATGTGAATGTGAGTGAGGAGTTGCTGATGGCCAAAATGGTACAAAAGCAGATTTAAAAAAAAATTGATTGAAAGTTATTCAGAAATGCAGTCAGTAGGCAAACCAATCAATCCATCACTGCTCCTGATCTTTCTCTACTTCATATCCAGCCTCAATTCCCTTCGGGAACAAATTATCTGTGGCCTCAAATTTCAAGCACTTGTGGATCTGGGATGTTGCTCCTCATTCTCAGAGTGTACCATGAGTTTCTAGATAATGAAGAAACAAAAATCACTTACATCGCTCTGTAGGTCATAGGCCTTTCTTGCTTGAATAACATCATTCTGGTCAGGATGACACGTCCATTGGTGCAAGTAATTACGGTAGTCAATATCACTGACAAGGGTCTGCCCCTCCTTGGCGGCCAAGACTGACTTCATATCAGCAGGTATATTGATTTTGGCCTTTGTTTTGTGATAGTCCTCTTTGTATAGTCTCTCATTCTGAATCTGGCCTGCATGCTCAAACCAAACCAGCTTAGGATCATCTCTCATCGTCGGGACACCAACATAATGACCTTTTTGCTTCACATGGTCAGCTCTGTATTTCAGCTGGTGAGAAGAGGAATGTAAATTCCATCAGTTTTGACAAGCACACAAGGCAGAGGGGGCTTGACCATCTACTAAGGGATATCGGCAAATTCAGCCCCCCAGATTTTGTTTGATACCCACCCCAGCTCTGAGAACAAATAATAAAAGCATTGAAATAAATCCATGTGAAGAAACACCTATTTAAAATAGAAAATATTCTGCGGAGATCGCCCTAAAATGATAAAATAAATTTTAAAAAATAAAATAGAGAAAAAACATATACTTATTCTCTGATTCTGGCAGTATTTTATTCGAAGGCCTGAAGATTTTAGGGAGGGCAGAGAATATAAGAAAAGTAAATAATTTGAACAATTGCTTTTAAAGAAGCCAAGGGGTGGGGGGGCGGAGGTGGTGAAGAAAGAAGAAAGACCAAAGCCTACGGAAGAAAAGATCAAAAAGGGAGCAGGTGCTCCAACCATCACCGAGCCTGGCCAGGCCTGCCACACTGAAACGGAACACCTTGAAGGGGCTTTCTCTGCCTTCAGCGTAACTGGAATCCCTGGGAGCAAGGTCCCACTTTTGCAAAATGCACTCCCATCAGGATATATTACCTCACTCTGAACGTCACTGGAGTGATGGGCATGAACAAATGGCACAGCATCTGGAGGCAAAATGTAACCTGTGGCTTTTTGTCTCTCCCAGCCTTCCTTGTAGAGATACTGAAAGACAGAGCCACAATAAAGGGTTAAAATGAGTCAGAAGGGAGGGGTAAGTTGTGTACATAATTATCCTACAGTTCCATTAAGGCCCTCCACTCGTACACAAATACCACGCATCTGGGTGAAACCCATACCTGGTCCAGTATCCTGGCAGCCTCCTGGGCAGTGTGCAGCAGGGGAGTTTCTGTGAGGGTGTACTTGGATTTGGTGTCATTCCAGTCTTTTCGGTATTTAATCTAAAAAAAAAAAAATGACAGGCAAGGGGGAAGTTACTTATTAAGAAAACATCATGTTGTCCAAGCAATTGTTAGCATCCATCATTTTAATGATTAAAATCTATATTTCAGATGATTGCATGTTGAGTGTAAGTAGATGGAAAAGCTTTGGAAGTGATATCTGCCTGATAGTGAGATTATAAAACAGCCATATACTTACATCATCGAGGATCTCGCCACTTTGTTTCGCTGTCACATAATCAACTCTGTCATCCACAGGCGTAAAGTTGAGAGTTTCTATTTTTGTGCGATATTTTTTCTGTGGGAAAGAAAGCATCTTTTAGATAGTTGTAATTCCTGGACGTGTGTGAACTGAGAAAGATACACTAAATTTAGGGTCCTCCTCTACTAGAAACATACAGTGCCATATTTGAATGGCGTCTTCTTGGGAATTTGGCTTTCTTTTTAGCATTTTATTTTTTAAACAAATGCATCAGCTTCTTATGCCTCCCACAGATTTTAAAGTAGGAAGTTTGCTTAGCTTTCAAAGTTATATAATGTGTCATTATGTGTATCGCAATGCACATTTTTCCAATGGGACAAACGTTTCCCAAGTATATTGCTATTGCTGACAAAAAGATTTTTCCATTTATACAATGCCAAGCATCAGTGAATGTCCTGGATATTATATTATGGATGTGGTCCCATAATGTGATAGAGACAGTACATTTTCAAAAATACATATATCCAGTTTAAATCACAGCCATTGAAATGGTTAAGACTGCTGATACTAGATGACTATATTTTAGTTTGTGCATTTTGTCACTTTCTTGGGAAATGTACTGAATGTCAGGGTAAAATCTTGGAATACCTCACTGAAGATATCCGCGGCATGTTTGGCGTGATTGACGGACACGGAGTCATTTGGCATCCACCCAATTCCACGCAACCATTCCAAGTCAGCCTTGTAAACATTCTGTGAAAACAAGGCCAGCATGAGTTCAGCAACCCTGGTCATGTAGTCCTAGTTAGGCTATCCATTAGTGTGATGAAGAAATACAATGTAAATGCTAGATAAGCCAAGGAAGGCATACTCAAGCAGCCATGCAGGTAATGTCAGAAAATTAATTAGGTGGCCAGGCAGTGTGACAAACTATAGCATATATTTTTATTTAAAAGGGGTTATCCTTGATTCCGTTCTGGTTATTGTTACTAAGGGATAATTCAGAGCTGCGTCCATCAGAATTTCCAAGAGAAATGGGAAATTCGACATTTGTACACAAAAATTTTTGGATTTCAAAATCTTGGCAACTTAGTTCAAAATTTCTAAACACTGTATCAATTAAAAAAGCATGTCTGTGCCTACATCCTGTCCATGGGCTGCTAATATTTTACTGGATATAAGCTTCTATTGCTATCTAAATTCTATAGAAAGAATATTTTCAGTTTTCTTTAATCTGATACAATTAAGACCTGTATTCATACTACCATTTATTTCTTGATATAAAGTCTAGGTCCTTATTGGATTTGGCTATTTTGATACCATACTATAAGGTCTCAATAATATTAAATTCTTAGTGTTATGAAGTTGTAAAATGATGACAAAAGGGTTTAGTGTCATAAACTCTCTGGGATTCATGGCAAACTGAGAAGAGTTCATTCCCAAATGCAGCCCACTCACATCGCTCTGTAGTTCGTAGGCCTTCTTGGCCTGAATCACATCGTTCTGGTCGGGCATGCAGGTCCACTGGTGCAGGTAATTGCGGTAATCCACGTCACTGACCAGAGCCTGGGAGTTTTTAGAGTGCAGGATGGAAAGCATGTCCGCGGGGCTCTGGATCTTGGCCTTCCATTTGGCCCAGTCCAGACGGTACTCTCGTTCATTCTGGAGCTTGTCAGCTATGAGGGCCCAGCGGATCTTGTTGTCATCCCTGGCTGTGAGGGTGCCCACGTAGTGTCCCTTCTGCTTCTCATGGTCAAGCTTATATTTATACTGGAGATGCAAAAATAAAGCAGATGGGTCACAGCATGTCCTCCTGATGCACCTAGGGCATTGGCTGAAAAAAAACTGAGAAGTTAAAAAAGGCCACTCACGTCACTGGCAATCTCCCTGGAGGCCTTGGCAGCCTGGATGGGGATGGCATCCAGCCGGACATCACAGCCTGCCTTCATTTCATCCCAGCCCTCACGGTAAAGTTTCTGAAAAGGAGAAAAATCAGATATCATCCTAGATTCAAATTTGCCAATACCTTCAATGGCTCAGTGGAATTAATATCACAGGGGCAAAGTTTTGAAGCCCAAGGACTTGAGAGCAGTTGAAGAAGAGAATAGGTGAGAATTGTTCTATGCACCATTGTCCTGGAACATGTAATGGTGTCTGGAGTCGAAGGTCTGGGCTTGACAATCTCCATTCTTTTGTTTTTATTATTTTCAATGTTTTATATGTTATTTTTATGGGTACATAGTAGGTATATATATTTCTAGGGTGCATGAGATATTTTGATGTAGGCATACAATGGGTAATAGTCACATCGGGGTAACTGGGTACCCACCACCTCAAGCATTGATCAAGTCTGTGTTATAAACATTCCAATTATCCTCTTTTTCTTTTTTTTGAGATGGAGTTTCACTCTTGTTGCCCAGGCTGGAGGGCAATGGCGCGATCTCGGCTCACCCCAACCTCTGCCTCCCGGGTCCAAGCCATTCTCCTTCCTCCGCCTCCCGAGCAGCTGGGATTACAGGCATGCGCCACCAGGCCCAGCTAATTTTGTATTTTAGTAGAGACGGGGTTTCTCCATGTTGGTCAGGCTGGTCTCAAACTCCCGACCCTCAGGTGATCCGCCTGCCTTGGCCTCCCAAAGTGCTCCAATTATACTCTTTCAGTTATTTTCAAATATACAATAAATTTTAAATTGGAATGATAGCCTTGAAGTAGTTGCTCATGTTTCATAATCTCGTTAATAAAAAGGGTTTGGCTTTGTTTTCTTGTGTTAGTGTATTGGTAACATTGGGATAACTTTAGACATTAGAATTTCTTTAATGCAATAATTCAATTTATCTCAAATTCAATTCAGTTTTGTAACCTTCAGAACTGTAAACTTTTTACATTTGTGGGTTTTCTTCAATATGGCTTTTTTGATCTTATATGATTAATGATCCTTATCATTTGGTAATGTTAGATCTTCCGCTGAAGCATGATTGGATGTAACAGCTATTCTTTTGGTTTTAAAGAGAAGTTAACTAAAGTAGTGACTGATTTACAAGTATTTTAAAAAAATGCATGTAAGCATATGTTAATATTTTAATGGATACATTGTGTATTAACAAATAACAGAAAGACTCAGAAATAATAGTAATTTAAATATGTAATTCACAAGTCATGCCTATCAGTAGGGGAGCTTCCACAGCACAGAAAGAAGTGGATTTTAATTAGTGACAGTTTTGTAGCTTTTGCATGTCTGAAAAATGAGTGCTTAGACAAACTTTATCCTTGTAAGCAAGGACAAGTTTTATATGAATTTTCAATCAAGCTTTGTATAAATTTTAAATGAGACTATTTTGACAATTGACTTGTTTTCTGTACAGAAGAAAAAATATTCTCCATATTAAAATATACGAGAAGGGCTGGGTGCAGTGGCTCATGCCTGTAATCCCAGCACTTTGGGAGGCTGAGGCAGGTGGATCACTTGAGGTCAGGAGTTTGAGACCAGCCTGGCCAACATGGTGAAACCTTGTCTCTACTAAAAATACACAAATTAGCTGAGTGTGGTGGCACATACCTGTAATCCTAGCTACTGGAGATGCTGAGGCAGGAGAATCGCTTGAACCTGAGAGGCAGAAGTTGCAGCGAGCTGAGATCGCACTGCTGCACTCCAGCCAGGGTGACAGAGCGAGACTCCCTCTCAAAAAATAAATAATTAATTAATTAAACTAGAAAATAGTTAATGCAAACATGTATTATGCTATCTTTTTATTTTTTGTTTTCATTCTATTTTATTGTGCATATTTTTACACTATTTTTCTTATGTAATACTTCTTAATGTGAATATATATATATACACACATATGAATATATATATATGTATACACATATATATATATTTGACAGAGTCTTGCTCTGTCACCTAGGCTAGAGTGCAGTGGCACGATCTCGCTGCAACCTCTGCCTCCTGGGTTCAGACGATTCTTGTGCCTCAGTCACCCAAGTAGCTGGGATTACAGGTGAGCCGCCGCTATGCCTGGCTAATTTTTCTATTTTTAGTAGAGATAGGGTTTCACAACATTGGCCAGGCTAGTCTCGAACTTCTGGCCTCAAGTGATCCACCCTCCTCAGCCTCCCGAAGTGCTGGGATTACAGGCACGAGCCACCACGCCCAGCCAAATATATATACATTTTTAACTAAAAAAAAAAAAAAAAAAAGCCTGGGGCCTGAGACCCAATTTTTTCAACTACTAACTTTGAGAACATGGGAACATTTCTCAACTTTTAAAAGTCTCAATTTACCATCTGATAAAAACTAAATAACAATATCTTACTCATGTAGTGAGCATGAAGATTAAATGAGTCATTTTAACGTGAATTTGCTTTGTTACCCATAAAATCACATACAAATATTCTGCTAAAGTTGCGCTTTCTAAAGGATGGCAGCAGTTTTAAATTGTGCGTTTAATCAAGATTACAGTAATGGTGATACACGCGTAAAGAAAATGTCTGTGCAGTTTGGTTAGCATTCAAATGGGATGTTTGATTTCTTTCAAAACAGAAGTCATTCTCATTGATATCTAAATAAAGTTAATTTACTTTTAGCATAATTTTAAATATTAGTCTTGCTCATATAGTATCCATGGTAAAGTTCTGGTGTTTTCAGCTGAGAAATTTATCATGCAAAAGAGAGCATATGAGACTTTCCAGAATTCTCCTGCCACAGATGCCTATGGATTAGGTGGGAAGAGGCATCTGTACTGCAATGAAGAACTGACTACCCCTTGATTCAGCCTCTTGACAAGAATGCACTGCACCATGACATTGATATCTGGTCCAAAAGAGAAAATACATCAGTGCCCTAAAATTGTATTTTCTTCTTAAACATTGGAAAACATTAGTCCCCAGGTGACTCATTATACTAGAATTTATAGAGCTGTTTGGCACATAGTGAGGAATCTTTGCTGGCAGCCTCCTTCTCTCACAAAGACATATTATTCTTTTGAAAGCATGCAAACTTTCAAGCCTTGGCAAATTGCACTAGGTAGTATCCTTCTGAGGTCATACTATTCTACACACAAGCAATTTCTGTGATCCATGAAGATGATATCTTCCTTGAACTTTCTTGAATTGTGTAGCCAGCCACGTAACTGGATTATCTTGTACTCACAAATAGGTTTTTTTTTTTTTCCCAGTTGATTCTCTTCCTTTTTTAAGGCTTAAAATAACTTCTTCTGCAAATAATGATAATTTGGCCTCTTTCTTTCCAATATTTATCTTCTGTTCTTACTCTTTTTGTTTGTTGGTTTGTTTTTTAAGACAGAGTCTCACTCTGTCGCCCAGGCTGGAGTGCAGTGGTGCGATCTCGGCTCACTGCAAGCTCTGCCTCCGGGGTTCACGCCATTCTCCTGCCTCAGCCTCCTGAGTAGCTGGGACTACAGGCGCCCACCACCAAGCCCGGCTAATTTTTTGTATTTTTGGTAGAGACGGGGTTTCACCGTGTTAGCCAGGATAGTCTCAATCTCCTGACCTCATGATCTGCCTGCCTCAGCCTCCCAAAGTGCTGGGATTACAGGAGTGAGCCACCACGCCAGGTATGTTCTTACTCTTGAGGAATTATATTAGCATCGATGAGAGGCTCACTCACTTAGCCAATACTTACAGCAAATGTTAAATAATGATGATGTTATGGGGCATCCTCATTTTAATCCTGATATGAATGAGAAGTTTGGTCACTGAGGATGAGTTGGGCTTTGATTTGAGATTTATTTTTCAATCATGTCAAGAAAATATTCACTTATTCTTTCTTAACTAAGATTTTATTTTTAAAAAATAAGAGTGGGTATTGGATTTTGTCAGATGCCATTTAAATCTAATAAAATGAGCTTTTTCTTCTTGTTCTATGGCACTATTAGGTCTCTGACTATGGGGCCCTCTTGGCATTCCTGCATGAACCCCAGTTGACTGTATCATATCGTTTTAATGTAATGCTGAATTTGATTTATTAATATTTAAGATTCCCCCCATTACTATTGGTCTACAGTTTAAATTTTATTTATTTATTTATTTGAGACAGGGTCTTGCCCTGTCTCCCAGGCTAGAGTGCAGTGGCATGATTATGGCTCACTGCAGCCTCTTCCTGCTGGGCTTAAGCAAAATCCTCCCACCTCAGCCTCCCAAGTAGCTGGGACCACAGGTGCACATCACTGTGCCCAACTGATTTATTTTTTATTTTCTTGCAGAGAAGGGGTCTCCCTATGTTGCCCAGGCTGGTCTTGAACTCCTGGGCTCAAGCAATCCCCTCGCCTTGGCCTCCCAAAGTGCTGGGATTATAGGCATGAACCACCATGCCCAGCTGGTCTATAGTTTTTAATTTGTGACACTATCTTTGAAAAGTTCTGGTAAGTGCAATGGATTTCCTTCTTTTACTAGGCTCCTGGTAATTTATTTATTTATTGAAGTTTTGAAATCATCAAGGGGACCCTGACATTTGAAAGTAGGAAGGAAAGTGTTTAAATGCCCTCCTTAATTTCTCAATTAAGAAACCTCTTTCTTGCTATATATATATTTTTTTTTTCCTTGGGTAAATTTTGGTCATTTATAATTTTCTAGAAAACCTCCATAGATCCATGTTTTAAAATTAATTCATATATTTTTGCAAAGAATTATAATTATTGGCCGGGCGCGGTAGCTCACGCCTGGTAATCCCAGCATTTGGGAGGCCGAGGCGGGTGGATCATGAGTCAGTGAGATCAGAGACCATCCTGGCAACACAGTGAAATCCCATCTCTACTAAAAATGCAAAAAGTAGCTGGGCGTAGTGGCGGGCGCCTGTAGTCCCAGCTACTTTGCGGAGGCTGAGGCGTGAGAATGGCGTGAACCCGGGAGACGGAGCTTGCAGTGCCGAGATCACGCACGCGCTCCCATGCCTGGGGATCGAGCAAGGCTCCATCCAAAAAAAAAAAAAAAAAAAAAGAATTATAATTATTTTGAGTTTATCTGAGTCTATCATTAATTCTCCTTTCTTGTTTGTGCATCTCTTCATTCCTCTTTCACCTTCTTTGTCCCCTTATTCGCAAAGGACAACTAAGGAGACTTTTGTCGTGGAGATATTGACTCACCAGTAACTGGCCTTCCCAGTGAATCACCAGGGATCTCCTCTTTGCCTCAGTCCTAGTCAAGGGCTGACTGCAAGGAGTCTTCCCCACCCCACCAAGGCCATCTTCCCTCCCTTCCATGGTCATAGTATAGCCCTGACTGGGTAACTTTCCAAACAAAAGAGAGTCTGTTGTGGTACTTACATTGCTCACATTAAGAGCATTTGCTCTAGCGAGGTTAATTTCTGGAGTATCTGGCATTATGTGGACTGAAGTTTTATCCTTGTCCCAAACCTCTCTGTACTTTGGCTGTGGAAAGAAACAATAATAACAAGATTACTTCACAATTTTCATGTCATTAGTCCCAGTACGCAACTTTAATTTTCTTTTGGATTTGTTCCAAAACCTTTTCATGTTAGGGCAAAGATTTCTGGAATCTTTTCACATAAGTTACCCAAATTTGGTATAAGATTTGTATCATTTCCTTGTATTAATACTTTGAGTTTTTCCTTAAAATTAATAAGCAAACCAAGACAATACTGTCAGTATTACTTAATAAAACTTTTGTTAATAACAAAGTTATTACTATTCTAAAATAGATTACCAGGTTTATTTTTTCTCATGTATTTATGGCATGAATTCAATTTTAACAGAAAAAAACTAACTTACAATACTAATATTTTCAGCATTTGACTTAGCAAGGACCACTTCAGGTGTGTCAACAATGCTTGTGTACTTAAGGTTCACCACAGGCGTCCGATAGACACTGTCACAAAGGATCTCCTGGGCATTTTTGACTCTCAATACTTCAGGAGACCCTTGGGGCATCCAGCCAATGCCACGCAACCACTCCAAGTCAGCCTTGTAGAGGGCCTGAAAAAGAAAACATAGGTAGAAGCAGGGTTTGTGTTTTGTTGTGTATGTGTGTGGTAAAATGACAGTTTTTATGTTATATATATATATGCACACACACACATACACACACGTGTATATCATAAAAATATATAAGATATACATATATAAAACATAAACATATATTATATATATTTTTGAGACACAGTCTCATTCTGTCACCCAGGCTGGAGTGCAATGGCATGATCTCGGCTCACTGCAACCTCCGCCTCCTGAGTTCAAGCAATTCTCCTGCCTCAGCCTCCCTAGCAGCTGAGACTACAGGCACATGCCACCACGCCTGGCTAAGTTTTGTATTTTTTTTAGTAGAGACAGAGTTTCACCATGTTAGCCAGGCTTGTCTCAAACCCCTGACCTCAGGTGATCCGCCCGCCTTGGCCTCCCAAAATGCTGGGATTACAGGAGTGAGCCACTATGCCAGGCCTCTTATATTTTATCTTCCACAAACAATAATTAAAACAGAACACTAGCCTGGCAAACATAATTCCTCAAATGCACAATGGCATTTTATTTTGCTTGGTTTTCTGTGACAAGGGTCTGTGGGAAGTGCCCACATGCATTCTAAAAGGCAAAATGATGCAGAAGCAGCTCTCTGTTTGAGGGAGTGCATGGAAGACTTTTGCATAATATTTAGGCAATCATCATACCATTACCAATGTGGACTTGAAAGCAACAATAATGTGCTTTCTAGTAAGTTCTCCACACAGCAGCCAGAATGATCTTTTCAAAATTCAGAATTCAAATCCGATGTCACAACATTCCCCCTATCCTATGGCTTCCCATTGGGATAAACATCAAAATCCCTGACACAGACTAGAAGGGGATGAATGGTCTGGCACCAGCCCCCACGTATTCTTCCAGCCTCGTGTCGTCTGTACTTCCATTGGCCCTGTGTGTCCTGATCCCACAGCCCGTCTTTCAATTCGTAGTCTCATCATCCCTCTTTAAACATGTTGGTCACCCTGAAGGAATGCCCCACATCCTCCTAACCGACCCAACTTCTATTCTTCCTTCATATCTCTATAAAATCAGTGCCTTCTCAGAAGAACTTTCTCGATCTCTCTTCATAGCACCATGGATCAGTCTCAGCCATTCCATTTTTATTCTTTAATGAACATCTAGGTCTCAGTTATCAATGTGAACTCCCTAAAGTCAGGGGCTGTCATGTTTTTTGTTTGTTTTTGAGATGGAGTCTCACTCTGCCACCCAGGCTGGAGTGCAGTGGCGCAATCTTGGCTCACTGCAACCTCCGCCTCCTAGGTTCAAACGATTCTCCTGCCTCAGCCTCCCGAGTAGCTGGGATTACAGGCACATGCCACCATGCCAGGCTAATTTTTGTGTTTTTAGTAGAGACAGGGTTTCACCATGTTGGTCAGGCTGGTCTTGAACTCTGGACCTTGTGATCCGCCCACCTCAGCCTCCCCAAAGTGCTGGGATTACAGGTGTGAGCTACCATGCCCAGCCCCATGTCATGTTTTTTCTTCTTCTTTATTCACCATTGTATCTTTAGTACTTAGCACAATGCCTGGCACATGGTGTGTTTAATAAGTATTTTTAAAAGGATGATTAGGAATTCGATCACTAGTTCCACAATTTTGGTCTCCAGAAATTGTCTTAAATCCACCACTTGGCAATGCATTTTAAGTGACGAGCATGCTTTCCTGTAATGAACTCATTCATTATAAAAAAGTATCTCTGGAAGCTTAAGGGAACCAAGGTCAGATAATTTTTAAGTTATCCATTCTATACAGGAAATACATAACCTTCTAGAATCCATCATTTCTAAAAGTTTGGAGGGCAGAAAATACGAGTAAATCTAAAAATGCCTCAGGTGAGTTAATGAGAGACCACATTGTGAAGAACGTCAAGTTAAAGGAAACAAGTGGTCTGGAGTGTGCTGCTAACTTTTCAAATTAAGTTGAAGGAAGATGGTCCTGCCCTTCTTTGATACATAACTGAATGACCATGGACATTCTTTTGTTTAAGAAACTGCCCCAGCACTTTGGGAGGCCGAGAAAGGTGGATCACCTGAGGTCAGGAGTTTGAGACCAGCCTGGCCAACATGATGAAACCCCGCCTCTACTAAAAAATACAAAAATCAGCTGGGTGTGTGGCATGTGCTTGTGATCCCAGCTACTTGGGAGGTTGAGGCAGGAGAATCGCTTGAACCTGGGAGACAGAGGCTGCAGCGAGCGGAGATCACACCACTGCACTCCAGCCTGGGTGACAGGGCGAGAAGGAGGGAGGGAGGGAGGGAGGAAGGAAGGGGGGTAGGGAGGAAGGAAAGGAGGAAGGGGGGTAGGGAGGAAGGAAGGGAGGAAGGGGAGGAGGGAGGAAGGAAGCGGGGGAGGACGGGAGGGAGGGAGGGAGGGCAAGGCTGGGCACGGTGGCTCACAGGCTGGGTGCAGTGGCTCACATCTGTAATCCCAGAACTTTGGGAGGCTGAGATGGGTGGATCACCTGAGGTCAGGAGTTCAAGACCAGCCTGGCCAACATGGCGAAAACTTGTCTCTACTAAAAATACAAAAATTAGCCAGGCATGGTGGCACATGCCTGTAATCCTAGCTACTTGGGAGGCTGATGCAGGAAAATCGCTTGAACCCAGGAGACGGAGGTTGCAGTGAGCTGAGATTGTACCACTGTACTCCAGCCTGGGTGACAGAGCAAGACTCCGTCTCAAAAAGAAAAAAAAAAGTAAGAAACTGCAAACACTATACACATTAACAAATCTATAGGAAAATTCTGGTAGCACCTTTAGCAACGAAAACTTTCTGAAGAAACCTGGCTGTAGGTAGGCAATTAATAATTCTGATAAAATAATAATAAAGTGGAGTGCCCATGTACAGAGAGTTGTGTTTTCAGAGCATTGGAAGGAGCCATCAGGCAAAGCAATGGGGGGCTTGTTTCCTGGGGGACACACTTACGTTGCTCTGCAGGTCGTAGGCTTTCCTGGCTTGGATCACATCATTCTGGTCGGGAAGGCAAGACCACTGGTGCAGGTACTGGCGATAGTCCACATCACTTGCTAGTGCCTGACCTTCTTTGGCAGCGTTGATGGACACCATGTCCACAGGGATGGAGATCTTGGCTTTGTGGTCATTGTAGGCCTTTTTGTACAGCCTGTCATTCTGCATCTTCAACACATTTGCTGCCCAAACCAGTTTAGGGTCTTCCTTGGCACTGCGACATCCAATGTAATGGCCTTTCTGTTTCTCATAAGCAGTTTTGTACAGATACTGGTAGATGTGAACAGAAAATAGAAGAGTAATTTTTCTGAACCCACTTTTTCTAGAGAGCCTACTCAAAATAACTCCATCTCCCTTAGTTTACCTTTTTTTGGGGAGGGGGGATACTGTTTTTATTTAAATTCAAGCCATAAGTTTTGATACACTGGTTTGTCTTCTATGTCTACATGCATGAAAACATTGAGAGCACCTCTTAGGCAAGAACCATGTTGCTGGATTATCTCCCAATATAGCCTGGCCACCTTCAGATGTTTTGTCACACACAAGTACCAATTGTACTTCTTATTACTTTAAATCAAATTAATTCTTTGTTGAAATAGGTATTTTTTGTTTTGTTTTGTTTTTTGAGATAGAGTCTCACTTTGTTGCCCAGGCTGGAGTGCAGTGGCGCGATCTCGGCTCACTTGTAACCTCCGCCTTCCGGGGTCAAGTGACTCTCCTGCCTCAGCCTCCCGAGTAGCTGGGATTACAGGCATCCACCACTATGCCCGGCTAATTTTTGTATTTTTAGTAAAAACAGGGTTTCACCATGTTGTCCAGGCTGGTCTCGAACTCCTGACCTCAAGTGATCCACCAGCCTTGGCCTCCCAAAGTGCTGGGATTACAGGCATGAACCACCATGCCCGGCCTGAAATAATTTTTAATTATAAACTTATTTTAAAATTTTATTTAAAATGTATAACCCTACCAAATGGGGAAAAATTTTTTTTTCTAGCACACATTAAAACAACCATATAACTATTTTTAAAAAAATACTTGTGCATGTACTACATAAAATTATTATACGAACCACCAGTAGTATGCATGCCACACTTTGAGTAACAACAGAATTCTTTGTACTATGAAATTAAATCTCTTTAAGTACTTGTAAATTAAGTGATATTGTGAAGATATTGAAAAGAAAATCAAAATCTGTGCTTAAACGTAAGAGTTCAGTTGCAGAACCAAACATAGATGCAAAAGGATCCTCCAATTGTAAGAGTTGTTCTGGATTTAGGATTTAAAAATATACTAATAACAATGACCCAATCCATTTAAATATAATTCAAAAGGCATTAAGTTAGACTCCCTCTGTTTCTACTAGTTAGTGTTTGTTCCAGTTGGGCAAGGAGGAGTTCTTACATCACTGGCAATATCCCTGGAAGCCTTGGCATGCTGTATCCCAATGGCATCTGCTCGCAAGTCATAACCAGTCATCTTGACATCTTCCCAAGCTTGTTGGTAGTGTTTCTGAAAACAGAGAGTGCAATACCACAGTCAATCTGAAGAGGGAGCAACTGAGTCAGCATTACTGATGTATATAAAAATAGATAGTTACACTGAACATCAATCTCTCCTTAAGATTTATAAAAGAGTCTGGTTTCATATTGAGCTTGAATTCCAGTAGATTTTTAATGACATTTAGTAAAGCTCTCTCCCAATAACTATTTTTTGAAGAAGGAAACTTAGGAGATTATAAATCATGTAAAATCAGAAAAAAATATATATATTGCTTGGCTTTTACAAGGAAAAAGCAATGATGGATGGCCCACTAAACTAGATCTTATTCTATGTGTATCTATAAGTTTTATGCTGTGCTTTTGGAGAAACCATTCCATTTTTCCTTCCAACAAACATTGAGATGTACAGTATACAGACACGTGCAGACCCACACAGCTACTTATTAACTTAAAGACTAGAAATAAAAGGAATGGGAAGAAAATGCCTTTTGCCAAACTCTCTTTGGGGTATATAATAAAAGGTCTGGTTAGGCAGAGAGCACTCTGAAAAGCAAACGATGTGTGCTGCCTTACATTGCTGATCTGCAGAGCATTGATTTTGGATTGCAGCATCAAGGGAGTGTCAGCCGGCACATTCACATTAGCCTTCTCTTTCTCCCAGGCATCGCGATACAATGGCTGGTAAAAATGAAAAACAATGGAATGGTCGATTAGTGAATAAGTCAATTACCACATAAACGAAATTATACAAGTCATAAAACATACTTGAATACATGGATGATGAATAAAATTATAAGTGAATTTTATAATAAATTAAAACTAACATTGTAAGTAAATTAAAATGTTTAAGTAAGATTAAATCAGTAAATCTAATTTTATATTTAAATAATAAGTAAAATGAAAAGTTCCTTTTGGATGTTCTCTGATATAAACGTAGATTATATGTGGCATAAGCCACTGCACCTGGCCTCATTTGCACTTTTATTTAAAAGGTGCCAATAGTGACTTCAAAAGGAACACATTTACGTGTGATACAACATAATTTGAAATGAGTCAGAAATATGGTAGTAAAATTATCCTTTTCCATTTACTCACATCTAATTATCTGATGGGTAACTCCACCTTGAAGATAGCTCTGATGATCCCCATTGCTAAGCAGGACCTAGATGTTTTTGGTCTGAATAACTGCCATAATGTCTAATATTGGGGTTGTCCCTAGACTTCTCAACCTATTTCAAGCAACGAAGAAGTGGCAATTTTGTGATTATAGCACTAAGTGGTGGGCCTGTATCTCCAAATGTGATCAAAGTGTGTAACAGGGTATGCAGAACATGAAGATGCCCACCACATGTGCATTGACCAAACACTTAGCAAAGCAAATGAGATACAGTGGCTGCTAAGAGATTGACTACACAAAGATCTATCTGGATACATGCGTGTTTCAGATCCTGACGCTGACATGAAGAGTCTGAAGTTCACATTTAAAATTCTTCTTGATTGAGATTTCTTCCATTTGTCTGAAAACATCATCCACCTGGGCTTACCTCACTGATCTGTACAGCATTGATCTTTGCCTGGATTACTTCCGGGGTGTCAACAATGCTGGTAAATTTGAGGGCCTCAGGCTTTATACGATACAACCTTTCATTCAAGAGATTCTGAGCATTCTTCACTCTCATCACTTCCACAGAACCCTCTGGCAACCATCCGATACCCTTCAGCCATTCCAGGTCTGACTTGTACAAGTTCTACATGAAGGATAGGAACACAGAGTGGGGAAGAGTCAAAGTTGCCTATAGGAGTTTGATGCTTGCAAACCACACACCACCTCTATCTAAATCAGTTAGCTGGCTAATCTCATAAAACTCAAGGATCAACATTAAATGTTAATATTGGGTGTTATCTCTATGGCACACATAGGAGAAGTTTAGAGTATTCTGCAAGAATTGGAACAGGGCTCACAAGTGGCACTTGGTGGAATGGCAGCCAGCAATGGCACGTAACTTTGTATGCTTGGATTCGTTTCTACACTCATCACTTGAAGTCTGCCTTTTATGTACCACTGGGAATAACATCAGTTGGATTTTAGGAGGTAAAGAACCTTAGATGTATGCATAATGAGAAAAAAATACATACCTATATCTATATCCACCCTGCCCCCCATCTCTGTCTTTTTCTGTGTCAAGTAAACATGAAATCCAACATTTCCTTATGCTTACATCTACTTCTGAAATATACATCTGATTATGCGAAGGTAATGGCTCAGATCAGCTACAACTGATATTTTCTACCTAATTACATAGAATAAGAGACTGATTTTCATCTTGGTGAATAAGGTCTTGCTACCATAAGGAGGAGGCCTCTTTAAGATAGAAAATGTTTGGGGAAAACTCTGCTACCATGAATTGTACAGAATATGTTAGGTTCTATTAAGATTACCATTTAAATTATGCCTCTGGGGAATGCACTGGGATTAAACACATAAATACACATCTCCCCAGGGTCTGGTGATAATATACGCACATCGCTCTGCAGGTCGTAGGCTTTCTTGGCCTGGATCACATCGTTCTGATCTGGCAGACACGTCCACTGGTGCAGATAATTGCGATAATCAATGTCGCTAACCAGGACCTGGCATTTCTTGGCTTGAACAATTGACATCATGTCCAACGGTGTGTTGTGAATTCCTTTGGACTTCTCATAAGCTTTCTTATATTCTCTCTCACTCTGGATCTTGGCAGCATGTATAGACCACACCAACTTGGGGTCATCTTGTAGGGTACGGAAACCCACGTGGTGGCCCAGTTGCTTACGGTAACCTTCTTTGTATTTGTACTAAAGTAGTGAGAAGTCAGATAAAAAAGACATGTGAAAATAATGTATTAAGAGGGTTTTTCTTTAAATGGTTTCAGAATGTTTTCTCAGCCTTGGTATAAATTGGCTCAACATTGGCTGTCATTATACATTTCAGTTCACTTTAAAGGAGTTAGATAACATGATTTTAGGTAGTTTCAGAGAGGACATGAGTAAATCTGGAGGGAGATGGTATGGTGAACAAGAGTAATAAAAACCATAGCTAACATTTACTAAGTAATTACTTTATGCCAGACACTATTATGACTACTTCAAATGTGTTGGGTAGATCCCTGGGAAACTACTGTGTTTGTCGGTCAAAAATCATTGAATGGCGGCAATTATGATCACAGTTTATTGTCACAATGTCTCTATGAGGTAGATGCTATTATTAACATATATTCCAGATGGGGAAAACAAGGCACAGGTGATAATCTCCATCACCAAGTTTCCCCGACAAGTGCAACATTAGGTCAAATGATCTCCTAAGAGTATTGAAGGAACATCAGGTACAGAGAGGTCACATGTGTGTGGTTTTGGAAACAGATACGAAAAATGCATGTTTCAAGGATGGAAAGCAAGGTTGTGGCTTGAATCAGAAGATAACAACAAAAGTTCTGTGGACAAGAGTTTCCGTCTGATGAGTGTCTTAGGACTAGTGTAAGATGGTTTGTGTTTCTTTCCTATGTTTGGACAACGTAGGCAAGTTTGAACAAAGAGAGAGAAAACTGGGCATAAAGCAGATAACGTGGACCAGCTATGGTTATTAGAGGCAAAAATGAAGAATGAGGAGGAGGAAACAAGTGGCCACATGACAAAAAGCAGAGAAGAACTCAGAGAAAGGGAACAAGGTGACTTAAAGAGTTGGAGCTGGGGCAGGGTGGGCTTGGTAGCATAATTATTTTATTTTATTTTATTTTATTGAGATGCAGTTTCACTCTTGTTGCCCAGGTTGGAGTGCAATGGTGCAATCTCACTGCAACCTCTGCCTCCCGGGTTCAAACGATTCTCCTGCCTCAGCCTCCTGAGTAGCTGGGATTACAGGATTACAGGCTCCTGTCACAAAGCCCAGCTAATCTGTTTGTTTGTTTGTATTTTTAGTAGAGACAAGGTTTCACCATGTTGGCCAGGCTGGTCTCGAACTCCTGACCTCAGATGATCTGCCCGCCTCAGCTTCCCAAAGTGCTGAGATTACAGGCGTGAGCCACCATGCCCGGCTGGTAGCATAATTATTTTGACCACTAGTAAGTTTTAAAATTAGAATTAAATGAACTTCAAAAGATTACTAAGAGTATTCTACATAAGCCTCCAGTATAAAATCTTGCATATAAATGTGATTTCAGTCTTAAGTCTTATGTGAAACTATCATCTGTGATTTATATTTGTGGAGAATGTCAGAAATATTTTAGAGATAAAATGACATTGTATTGGGTCCTGAATTTTCCCAGGAATTTAATACAGACTCTTCATGATGTTTTGTTTCTACTTTGTAACAGCATCAAAGTAAATTTACACATATACCTCATCTATGCTAACTTTAACGTTTTCCATTCCATTTTAGTATTTTGAAATACAGAAAGCTTCTAGCACAGGATGAAATGCAATTATTTACACAGATTTTTTTTTTTAAACACAAAATTCTTGAAAATAGTCTCCCTGCTTGTTTTGTAGAGGAGAAAAACCACAAGAAAAAAGAAGGAAGCGTACCTCACTGGCAATTTCTCTGGAGGCTTTGGCGTGCTTGATTTCAATGGCATCTGCCCTTATGTCATAGCCTTTCTGCTTGGCCTCATTCCAGTCTTTTTGGTAGAGTTTCTGTAGAGGGAAAATATAGGTTTGTTTACAAGAATGGAAAAATAAGCAAATATACTCAAATTTGTCATAATATAAATCATAAGGCATAATGTAATATACTCAGTATAAGAAAAAAGCATTCATTTCTGGGTTCTTCTGGTTGTTGTCCATTTCCTTTGTGGTGTACAGGATACTTCCGGTTAAAATTTCAAAGCTAAACATCAAACTCTATTAATGTTTGAATATTTGCCTCCATCACAATATGGTCTGCATTTGAAAATACCCTACTACAAGTACATGGAACGTAAGGATCAGTGGGGAAGCCAGAGAACCTTTATCAAGGTATCAGGTTAAGATCTGATAAGATTTTTCTCCCCCTAATTTTGCCCTTTGACTTTTCAGAAGTTTCTGCTAAAGGGTTGTGACATAGATCTGACACATAGCCTGCCATTTGGATGTAATTAAAAATGGTCTTTTGCCTTTCTTATGGCCTTGAATGTCAAATGGTAAAGTCCTGGATCAATTTAAAAAACCTAAGAGGATAACAGAGACTGTTAAGAGTGAAGGAGGACACCAAAAGGATTCAGGTGTCCCAACTCCTGCAGTCTAGGCACCCAGTGGTGTATCCAAGCACACATTTAAGAGAGAGGAATTCCATTCATATTGCATTGGGACTGGTAGCTAAAGAGAAAATGTCTAGCACCAACAGCTGCAAACATTGCAAGGTATGTAATTTGTCTGCTGTAACACTCTCCATGAGCGGACAGATATTGCCTACAAAGGCTTCTACACTTCGTGTTCGTGCCACTTACATTGCTGATTTGCAAGGCATTGATGTGGGCCTGCAGCATCTCCGGAGTATCAGAAGGAATGGTGATGTTGGTTTTATCTTTATTCCAGGCTTCTTGATACAGTTTCTGTGGAGAGAAGGGAAATAGGAAATCAATATCTGAAACATTAAGTCTTAGCTAATGTAAGCCTTAGCTAACTACTCAGTCTAGAAAAATGTTTTTACATATGTTTATACTGGCTAATTTTATGTGTCAACTTGGCTGGGGCACAGTACCCAGACATTTAGTCATTTAGGTGTTTCTGTGGAAGTATTGTTAAAATGAAGTTAACATTTAAATCAGTAGATTCCAAGTAAAGCAGACTACCCTTCATGATGTGGGTGAGCCTCATCTAATTAGTTGAAGACCTTGATAGAAAAGACAAACCTCCCCCGTAAAAAGGAATTCTGCCAGCAGATGGCCTTTGGGTTTGAACTGCAACACATCCCTCAGTCTCCAGCCAGTTGGCTTACCCTGCAGACTTGGATTTGCCAGCCTTTATGATCTCAGGAGCCAATTCCTTAAAGTCTGTCTCTTTCTGTGTGTGTGTGTACACACACACACACACACACACACACCCACACCCTATTGGTTCTGTTTCTCTAGAGAATCTGGACTAATACAATGTTCTATTATTATGTAGCATGACACTACATGTCTTAGTATTTAATATGAGGTCAACAGATATTTGTGTTCCTGAGTTGCCATGGAGTGACATTTTCATTGCAGTACTTCACAGTGTGTATGTGTGGTAGAAGAAAGGCCTGTTGGTGTTGGTCAGAGTTCTATTTTCAGTGTGTCTTCACTAGTGAAGACATTTTTAGAGTTGCTCCTCTCACCAAAATTCTTTGAAGAAGTCCAGTCTATGGACTCGGTTTGGGTGGTGTCATTGGAAAACAGAATCCAGAACCAGGAAAGCTTGATAGTAGGATGGTTCTTACCTCACTTATTTGCAGAGAATTGGCTTTTGCCAGGACAACTTCGGGAGTGTCAACAATGCTGGTGAATGACAAAGCTTCTGGTCGTGTCCTATAGAGTCTTTCATTCAGGAGGTCTTGAGCAACCTTCACTCTGTTCATTTCCACCGAGCCTTCTGGCATCCAGCCGATGCCACGCAACCACTCCAGGTCTGCCTTATACACACTCTATAAAGAAGATGTCAGACAGAAATACCATTTCTGACCAACATGGTGAAAACCCACCTATACAAAAAATAAAAAATTATCCGGGCATGGTGGCGCATGCCTGTAATCCCAGCTACTTGGGAGGCTGAGGCAGGAGAATCGTTTGAACCTAGGAGGCAGAGGTTGCAGTGAGCCGAGATCGTGCCATTGCACTCCAGCCTGGGCAACAAGAGCGAAACTCCATCTCAAAAAAAAAAATAAAATAAATAAAAAAAATAAAAAAATTTAAGTGTTAGACATACCAATCCTTAGCTGAAAAATAAAGCACATGGGGTTGAAGGGATGATAAATGCAGGAGACTGTACTTCCAAAAAAGTAAGACCTGAGATCTCACATGATTCAGGGTTTTTAATATTGATGACAGAAGTAATTTGTAAAAACATAATTATTTATACTAGCCATGAATTATATATAGTAATAATGCTGAATTCCATATAATTATTTGATATTTCAAAAAATTTTATAATTGAAAATTTTAAAGAAAAATTTTGCTGAATTGGATTCCATTTTAATCCTGTGATATTGACCCAAGGAAATACTGTTTAGTGTTTTGGAGCTAGCATAACAGCAGTAATTATTTTAAAAGCATTCAAATGATTTATATTTGTCTGAAATATATTTTCATTGCCAGAAGTTACAAATGACATGGAAAAAAAAGTCTGGAATCTAGGCTGGGGAAAAAAGGACATGACCTCACTAAGGCTCATCTCTGTTTTTGCTTCCCGCCACATAACTACTAAAGATGGATTTTATATTAAACAATATGAATGGTACCCCCCCAGCCCCACCCCCGGGTTTGTGCAGTGCACACCCCAGGGGGCTGTCCACAGAGGCACTGACTGGACAATGAACAAATCTACGTCTTCCCCTTCCCCCTTTCCCAAAATTCATGCTACGTACATCACTCTGCAGGTCATAGGCCTTCTTTGCTTGGATAATGTCATTTTGATCGGGCATGCATGTCCAGTGATGCAGATAATTGCGATAATCAATGTCACTGACCAAAGTCTGACATTTCTTGGCCAGCAAGATGCCTAACATGTCCACTGGGCTAGAGAACTTGGTCTTCCACTTCTGGAATTCCTTCTTGTACTCCCTTTCACTTTGAATTTTTCCTGCATGTATGGCACACATAATCTTGGGATCATCTTCAATGCTCTGGGCTCCAATGTGGTGGCCTTTCTGTTTCTCATAGGCTTCCTTGTATTTGTACTAAAATGCCAGAAATACAGATGCAGACATCCAGTTTTAAAACCATGCTCATGCTGACAATTACAGACAACATGAAATGGACAAGAATTTTATTTTACAAATATTTTGGCATTTCTGAACTATTATATTTAAAAGCAATGTTTTATACTGTTATAAAAATAATTGTAATCATGTATCTTCATTGGTGAAAGCATTCCCTGTAGCAACTCTAACTATAATGCCAAAATGTATTTTTATTCTCTGTAACAACAAAGGGAACGGTCTTGGGAGGTAGGAAGTAGGACAGGAAGGTACATGTGGAAATAACTACAGAGTGTGGTCCACCAACCACCCTCTGGGTTGTTCAGCACAATGGAGACCACAGAGGGTTAGATGGAAGGTACTCACGTCACTGGCAATGTCCCTGGAGGCCTTGGCACTTTTGATGGAAATAGCATCTGCTCTCAGATCATAGTCCTTCATCTTTGATTCATCCCATCCCTTGGTGTAAAGTTTCTAGGGAAGGGATAATAGACGACAGAAAATAAGAGTGTTTGAGGAAGGTAATAGGCCAGTTCCAGAAAGGAAATTGTTATGGTGGAAAAAGCATTTTAATTACTCTTAGAAAGGTTTAAGCAACAATCAGGAAATCTCTTACTTGGCTGATATTGGCAGAATTACTCTTGGCCAGCAGGATTTCCGGGGTGTCTGGCATCACGTGGATGGAGGTTTTGTCAGCATCCCAAGCTTCTGTGTATAAATGCTACAGGGCAGGGCGGGGTGGGGCATGGGGAGAGGGAGTATAAGACCTTTTGTTAAAGCCAATAACATCATTACAGTTGTTAGCAAATTTAACTCACATTTAACTGTATGATAGCTCCTTCTAATGCTTGTGGGAGGTGAGGGAAGTAAAAAGGTCATGGGGAAAGTAAAACATAGCAATATTTAAATAGCTGTACAGTGGTTTCATAATTAATATGATGCAATATAATGGTTACTATTAGTAATTCTTTTCATCCAATGAATCACAAGCTTATTCGGACATCCAAAGATGGATCTCGGTTATAGAACTATGAGACAGTAGAAATCCCTAGACTTCAGAGTCAATCCCAAGTGTAAACCCAACTCTACTGTTTCCAAGCTGTGTGATCTGGAGAAAGGTACATAACTCCTCACATTCCTCATTTCTGAGAGGGGGAGAATCTTTCTTTTTTATTGAGTATTTTTTGAAGATGATCCATAACATATATAAAATGCCCAAGTCACAGCAGATACTCAACGATGTTTTGGTGATTCCTATTGGTGTTATCATCATGGTTGCTGTTGATGGATATAAAAGAGTTTCTGGAGTTGTATACCCCAGACTCTGGAGTTTGCTGTCTGAAACCACTTTCATATTTGTACTGAGCACTCAATTGTACTAGCCTAATGATTGGAAGGTTTCCAGGCAGGTGTTGCAGAATTCAAGTTCAAGTCAATCTAAAATATGCATATTAAAGGGCTGACGCATTGGATAAAAATAGATTGATGAAACTTTGGATGAAACAAATGATCATCTATCTTGTGTAATAAAACTGAAAGCAGAAATAGCAGCTAGCTTTCAAAAGTGGATTTCCATAACCTAATGTGGAGGAGCAACCCAAGCAACCAGTTTGAATGTATACCAGCATTGCTATGAAACGCTATGTGTTTCCCAGCCTCAGAATGAAATGTAAATGGCTTATATTCCTTACCAGATGGCTAAAGACACGTAAGTGGCCTGAGTCTGCTCTGCCTAGGAGAATGTGTAATGAAGGGTAATGCATTTGTGATGTTTCCAGGTCACTGCTCAGAAGGGTGACTGTATCACTCCAGGGAAATCATTCCAGGCTCTGTTCCCACATGCACACAGAGAATTAGGGGGCAGGGTATTGAGAAGAGCACACAGGGTCACCTTTAATTCAAGCAGATGCTCTGTTAAAGGCCTGCATGAGAATTAAGCCTATGACACCTCCTTTCTCAGGGAACCCTTAGGGAATTTCCTACTTTATGAGCCAAATCTGTGGAAGGTATGATTCTGGCAACAGGAAACAGCTAGAGACTCACCTTGCTCATTGTCAGGGCATTATTCTTTGCGAGGACAATTTCCGGAGTGTCTGTGATGCATGTGAATTTGAGCTGGTCTCTAGGCTGGCGATACTTCCTGTCACTCAGGATTTCTCCAGCTCTCTTCACCTTCTCGACCTCTACAGAGCCAATGGGAACCCATCCTATTCCTCTCAGCCACTCAAGGTCAGATTTGTAAATAGCCTGAAAATGAAATAATGTCAAATATTTATAGATGTCACCTAGACAGCCTGGTACCTGATCTTAACATACATAGATAATGTATAAGTCTGAATCTTATTTACGTAAATTTCTGGGAAGACCCACAGGATTGCTTTACTTTGGTTTAGAATGGCTAGTTAAATGCCTGGCTCCTGAAGGTAGCCAATATTTACTGTTTTAAAGACTCACAGAAATCTCTTTAATGCTATTCATTTTCAGTGATACAAAACCACCTTAAGAAATTACTGCCTGCCTCTTGAAGCAAAGTGTTTCTTCTCTGATTTGATGGCCCTTATGGAAACCATAAGGATTTCTTATGGAAACCATACTGGGTTGCAATACAGTTGGCTCCTGTGTTGTTGGGCAGTGGCTTTCACAGCTCGTCTTGGTATATAGAGAAGAAATGAGCATTACTGGTTGACCACATGTTGCATTAATGTGTTTTTTGGGGGATAAAAAGACATCTTTTTTCATATGTTTCTATGTACACGCTTCCAAGTCAAAGAGTACATCTCTTTTTACTCATATTTATCTTATCCTCCATCCTCTTTCTTGTCTTAGAATTCAAGTAAACAAATACATTTTTTTCTTTCATTTTCTTCTTTGAATATAAACAATTGGTTGAAGGGAAATTTTCTTGTAAGGAAAGGTAACAATTCTTTTGTTTTATGGCTTTTGGGGAATCTCTCTTTTTTTAAACTGTCACTGCTTTTATCATTCTTCCAAAAGTGCTTGATTTAATCAGAGCTTGATTAAAACAAGGAACTACCATATCAATGAGGTAATATTTGACTCTCCAAAGGACTCTATTGGCCAACGACAGAAGTGTCTAACATATTTCTAGGGAGCTATTGTTCTCAAGTTTCTTAGACAAATTGTCTTAATAGGTATAATTCATTTTTAAACTTCCTTTCAGAAGTTACAATAGATAATTCCTATAAGTTAAATAGACACAAAATTATAATGCAATTGATTCATTTGGAAAATTAGGTTGTTTAGAACAGGAATTCTTAACTTGGCATCAGTGAACTTGGATAGAAAAAATATGTAACATCCTCTCATTTTCATTAACCTCTAACTGAAATATAGCCTTTCATTCCATTATAAGTATTACATTATAGTAGTATTCACACTATACCTGACTTTGTCAGCTTTAGAAATCTCAAATCTTTTTATATCCTATTATAGTTTGATATAGTTTGGCTCTGCATCTTCATCCAGATCTCATGATGAATTGTAATCCTGGATGTTGGAGGAGGAGCCTGGCGGTAGGTGATTGGATCATGGAGGGGGACTTCCCCCTTGGATAGTGAATTCTCATGAGATCTGGGTGTTTAAAAGTGTGTAGCACTTCCCCCTTTGCTCTCTCTCCTGTTCCGCCATGTGAAGATGTGCTTGCTTCCCCTTCACCTTCCATCATGATTGTAAGTTTCCTGAGGCCTCTCCAGCCATGCTCCGGTACAGTCCATGGAACTGTGAGTCAATTAAATCTCTTTTCTTCATAAATTACCCAGTCTCAGGTAGTTCTTTCTAGCAATGTGAGAACAGACTAATACAAGTTGTTGCTGATGTCTTAAAGTATTTATGCTCATCACTTCTTTGAAATTAGTTATTATAGTCACTGCTATAACTTTTTACTTAATGTGTTAATGAAAAGCACATTACAGGTTTGGTTTCATACTTTGATAATGATATTTCAATATGATTGGTTTATTTTGAAATTAAACACATATTTTATTTTGTGCATTTCAGAACATTATCCTAAAGAGGTGTCTGTAGGTTTCACCAGACTGGAAAGATTCCATGGGCAAAAGAGTTAGAATGCTTTTCTAAACCATTACTGAAGAATATTAGGGGCACTCACATCACTCTGCAGGTCATAGGCCTTCCGAGCCTGAATGACATCGTTCTGATCAGGCAGGCAGAGCCATTCATGCAGGGGATGCCTGTAGTCTACGTCGCTTACAAGGATCTGACACTTCTTGGCCGTCACCATCCCCAGCATGTCCACTGGGCTGCTGAACTTGGTCTTCCACTTCTCAAAGTCCTTCTTGTACTCCCTGTCACTCTGGATCTTGGCCGCGTGGATGGACCACATCATCTTCGGGTCATCCTCAATGTTCCGGGCCCCAATGTGGTGGCCAAGCTGTTTGCGGTAGCCTTCCTTGTACTTGTACTAAAGAAAAGAGATAAGAGTATAATGACAAGAACATCTTACATAATCATGTTTCATAGGTTCACACACATATTGTTTCTTTTTCTTTTCCCCATCACTATTGTGAAGGAGAAAGGTGAATATCATCAACCCTATTTTTAAAAGTCAAAACCTGAACCTAGCAGGGGTTTAGTGATTTGCACAGTCACACCACAAGCAGGTGGCAGCATGAGCCTAGAATGAAGAGCTTCTTGTTCCTAATATTTTTCCTCCTCATTATACCACACTGCTTAGTTTACCTTTGATTCCTTAACAGTTAGAGGTAAATATATTGTACAATCTAATAGAGCATCTACTTAAAGACATAGTTATTTTCCCAAAACTGTTTGACATTAAGAAAATTTTACAATAGTTCCCTTATTAGAACTTATAATAGACTTCTCAGTCAAGGATATGTGTTACATTTAGATAGAGTTTATGTGTCACCAGGAAATGACTCTTATTAGCCTATCAACACCACTGAGCTTTCACTATGAGTCAGCTTTTCTACCTTTAAGATTCAAGAATAACACATTATGGTCCATTTCACCATGAGACGATTATGGTGTAGGCTTCTCCAGCTTAACAGCAAGAAAAGTTTTGATAATAGGGCGTGTGTCCTTAACCTTGGCAAAATAAACTTCTAAATTGATTGAGATCTGTTTCAGATACTTTTTAGTTTACAGAAGGAATGAAGCATATGTCTAAGGCATGAGGCCCTTGCAGAAGAGGGAAAGTCTAAATTTGAGTCCTAAGAAGGCTTGTTACGGAATGAGGACACTGGGCACCCTTAGGAGGTGTTTTGCATGTGAAGAAAAGTAGAGAAGAGGCGAGAGCATGCTGAGAAAAAGCTTTGCTTACTTCGCCACCTTTTCTTGTGTCCAGTGAGGGACATCTCACCAATTAGGAGTTACAAAGGACAAAACAAATCTCTAAAACGTATCCATCTATAGTTTTCTTTTAATGCCAGAATAAATAAATAGAAGTAGTAAGGAAGAGTTTACATGTATATTGGCTGTTTCCCACATGTTATTTAAAGGGAATAAATTAATCCCTTTAATTTCACAAACATCTAGGTCAACTGCTGTTCAATTTTCTATGTATTTTTTGGGGTTTTTTTTTTTTTGTTTTTTTTTTAAGATGCAGTGTTCAATTTCTGAGGCTCAAAATATGAACCCATTTTGGTGTCCATCAAACGCTTTTTTTAAAATAGTGTGTCTCTATTTTTGATTGATTGACAGGTATAATGGGTCTAGAATTTTGTGCTTTTCTTTCTTTTTTTCCATTTACAATTTTGTATAGGGAAAAAATCACCAAAGGGAATTGAGACCTGTAGGGGTAACTAAATTTCTGGCAAGAAAAATTCTGAAAGCTTCTATTTGTCAATATCTTTGAGTAAGAAATGGCTTTTCCAAAAACATCCACTTACATCGCTAGCAATCTCTCTTGAAGCCTTGGCTGCTTGGATTGGAATGGCATCCAGACGCAAGTCACAGCCTTCCTTCTTGGACTCTTCCAAAGCAAGTTTATAGAGTTTCTGTAGAAAAGAAAGTCATTATTCATTACTCCTTCCATAAAAAGTGAAGCTGTTTATTATTACATTTTCTTTGTCCTCGTTTAAACTACAGAAATAATCCAGAAAGTCAATTATTAGGGTGCGTTTATAGATAGCTTTGCCTCATGGGTGCTTAGGATTTTTAAGACATATGTTCCAAACATTGGGATTTATTGACTTATAAATTTCAACCAAAAAATGGGGGGGGGGGAATCAACATTTGGTTGGCAAAATTTTATTTGCCAAACAAGCAGATGTAAAAAAAAAAAAAAGAAAGAAAGAAAAAATTATTTATTGGCCAGGCGTGGTGGCTCAAGCCTATAATCCCAGCACTTTGGGAAGCTGAGGTGGGTGGATCACTTGAGGTCATGAGTTTGAGAAAAGACCAGCCTGGCCAACATGGTGAAACCCCGTCTCCACTCAAAATACAAAAATCAGCTGGGCATGGTAGCGTGCACCTGTAGTCCCAGCTACTCGGGAGGCTGAGACAGGAGAATCACTTGAACCCAGGAGGCGGAGGTTGCAGTGAGCCGAAATTGTGGCACTGCACTCCAGCCAGGGTGACAGGATGAAACTATATCTCAAACAAAACAAAACAAAACAAAACACACTATTTATTATTGTCATCATAATATAAAAGACAGGCCATCTTAATACAAAAGAAGGATAAAAAATAAGGACAATATTTTAAAATGTAATCTATTTAGTTTTATGAAAAACTCAACACATTGTGCTTATTTTTTCTTATTTTGCTGTGGACTATTATCTCAGACAATGATGCATCTATGGACCCAGGATTTCAGGATCATTGCCCTTATGAAAATGTTGGTTCTGGCAGAAATGCCTGGAAAAATGTTAACATCAAATGATTATCAGAGCGTACTGGAGCAGCAAAAGAATATGCGGCTTACTAACTCACCAGATTCAAACCTAGTCCTTGCCTACTTGCTAGCTGCTGAATAAAATAATGACTTGATATCCACATTGACCTGCAGGGGAAGGTTTTAAAAAGTATAATTCCCATGGGGATATTTATTCATAATCATTCAATTACTGATAACCCGTTAATAAAATGGTAGCCTACTTTGTGGACCACCACATAGCTCAAAACTGAATCAAGTGAGAACTATCTCTTCTACTGAAAATGGTAGTTCAGAGTATGTGTAATAAATTAGTCAAAACATTTTCCTAAGAAAACAGCTACAATGGTTCATGTTTTGCCTTTCTGTTCATTACAAGATCAACAGTTTACTTACATCACTGTAGTTTATTCGGTTGAGTTTGGCTAACATGATTTCTGGTGTATCGGGCATGACATGAATAGTTTTCTTGTCATTGTCCCAGGCTTCAGTATATAAGCGCTACAAAAAAAGAGAGAGAGAGAGAGAAATTATTTTGGTGTTCACAGATATTATTCTTTTGATTATGTGCCATTCATCTCTCTTGTATACAAGGTAGAAATAAAATTATTACAGCTGCATAAATTCCCTACCTTTGTTTCTTATTAAAATTATTTCAAGAATCTAACTGTTAAAGGACTTATCAGTTATGAAAAGTATAATTGGATTGAAGTATTCAAAATAATTTCTAGGAAGGAGTTATTGCACACAGTATTTTTTTAACAACCTACTAATCCAATCAGAAGCACACAGTACTTTAGGTCGGGTGCGGTGGCTCACACCTGTAATCCCAGCACTTTGGGAGGCAGAGGCGGGTGGATCACCTGAGGTCAGGAGTTTGAGACCAGCCTTCAACATGGTGAAACCCCGTCTCTACTGAAAAGACAAAAATTAGCTGGGCATGGTGGCAGGCTCCTGTAATCCCAGCTACTCAGGAGCCTGAGGCAAGAGAATTGCTTGAACCCAGGAGGTGGAGGTTGCAGTGAGCCAAGATCGCGCCATTGCACTCCAGCCTGGGCGACAAGAATGAAACTTTGTCACAAAGAAAAAAAAAAAAAAGAAAAAAGCACACAGTACTTTTAACAATGGTTTAATATTTTGAAGTATCACTAAGTAACTATGGTATTATAGTGGAAAAATCATTTAAGAAGGTATCGTGATTCTTATTATCTTTAAAATGCAATAATACGTCAGAATTTTAAAATTGTTCCGTGGTAACTTTTGATACCTAACAGTGAGGATTGAAGACTCACCTTATTCATGTTCAAAGCATTGTTTTTTGCCAGCACCTGCTCCGGAGAGTCTGTTATACTGGTAAATTTCAGCGTTTCTGGACGCTGACGGTAGATAGTATCACTAAGTAATTCTCCAGCTCTCTTGGCCCTAACAACTTCCAAGGAATCAATAGGAACCCAGCCAATGCCTTTCATCCATTCAAGGTCTGACTTATACAAATTCTGCAGATCAACAGATAACCAACACATTTATTAGTGTTTCAGATTCATAGTTACAAAATGGGTTATCCTAGAGAAACACAAAAGTGCTGATGAATAGTTAAGGTTCCCAGCATAGTAATTCACTCACTCACACACATTATTGAATCATAAGCATATTTTTTTCTGAGCATTTTTTTGATACAGAGGAGTATACCAAGAATGATCAAAGATCTTCTTTTAAAGTAAAAGACATCGTCCTGCCTATGAGAGTATTACAAGATTTTACACAAAAGCATGCTTTTTTAGCCTGGAAAATGTACTCTAATAGTTCCAAATAAAACCACATACTCAGACTGCAGTCAAAAAATTCTCACTGTTATTTCCATCTTCAAAAATCACAAAACTTCAAGTGTATAAAGGAAATGTGATGTTGTAGAGATATGTTTGGCATTTCCCTAATTATTCATTTTATTTTATTCTCAATAGATATGCTGAATGTTGATAAGTATTAGAGGACTGGTTTTGATAAACACAAGAAATAGAATTTCCCCATCAGTAAGTGTAAAATGTAAATTAAAGTAATTTAGCATAATATGCTTTCCCTCTCACTATCTCCATACTACCGTCTGCCAACAAACACACACATTTTTTTTACTTCCTTAGCCAAAAGTTTGCAGTGATATATTTTTAAGGGTTAAGTTTCATCTGATTCAGACAAAGGAAGCCTGAATCCCTAGGAAGATTTATACCTGTTTAGAATTGATAATATTTACTTTATTTCCTCTCCTGCAGAGAACTTTTGGAGGAGAAAACAAATTGTAGTACCTCCATTGGGAAACTCCTTTCAGACATTTAATTGTAAATTGTTTGAAATATACAAACAAATTGCAGTTCATCGGCACTAGTCAGAACCCACAGACACGTTTGGATCCACTTTTAACAAGCAGAGCTAACATCAAGGAAACTCACATCACTCTGGAGGTCATAGGCTTTCCGTGCATGAATGATGTCATTCTGGTCGGGCAGGCAGATCCATTCATGCAGAGGATGTTTATAGTCCACATCGCTGACCAAGGTCTGACACTTCTTGGCCAAAACGATACCAAGCATGTCCACTGGGCTGCTGAACCTTGTCTTGTATTTCTCAAAATCTTTCTTGTACTCACGGTCACTCTGCACTTTGGCAATGTGGAGGGACCACATTATCTTGGGGTCATCATGTACTGCTCGGGCGCCGATGTGGTGACCCAACTGTTTACGATATGCTTCTTTGTATTTGTACTGAAAGAGAGAATCCAATAAAGAAGAAGGAAGCACAAAGGGCTATTCCCTGTTGTTCTTTCTATGAAATCTTTAAGGCAACAGAGGAGTTTCACTGGTCATGCCGCTGTAATGCTACATACTGGACTGTTGTGCTCATTGGCACATCTCCACAGAATAACCCCACAGTAGTTCCTTTATATATGCTAGAGAATCATATGTTGGCAAAAAATGATAAAAAGTGAATACTGAAGAGTCCAATTACAGTAATAAACCATGACAGTGTCTCAGAAATCCATCATGTCAGTGAGCCTATTTAAGAACACACCGGGGGCGTATGTTTACATGGATCATTAAAAATTTCTAGCATAGTCTGAGAAATAATTTCCTCTTCACAAATGATTTAGGAGGGATAGTTTTAAAATGGACAATTTCTGTTATTTAATAGGTAGAGAGTTTAAGTTTTATAAGATGAAAATTCTGGAAATCTGTCGTATAACAATATGAATATACTGAACCCCACCAAACAGTATACTTGAAAATGGGTAAGATGGTAAATTATATATACATATATAAAATATATACAAATATATATACATATATAAATAAATATATTTAACCAGAATTTAAAAATTTTAAAACCTATAAAAATGAACAATTTTACTAGTCTTGGATTAATTTTTAAGATGTCCAGGGATCTGATGTTTTCATTTTTAGGGTAAAGAAATATTGGTTCTGTGCACCGCATAGAAAGAAGACTTTGTCCTTCTATGTTCTTTTTCAAGTGATGGGGCAAA
>NW_016841754.1:1235475-1246950 GCF_001698545.2 Rhinopithecus bieti | reverse complement strand
ATGAACAATTTTACTAGTCTTGGATTAATTTTAAGATGTCCAGGGATCTGATGTTTTCATTTTAGGGTAAAGAAATATTGGTTCTGTGCACCGCATAGAAAGAAGACTTTGTCCTTCTATGTTCTTTTTCAAGTGATGGGGCAAACTCAGTTAAGCCTGCCTCTTTTCTGGCATCTTTGCCTTGAGTGTGTTCCAAGGAAGCTCCTGAGGTTTTGTGAGTAGCTCAGCTTACGTACATCTAACTTTAATTGAGGCACTCACTCCTATTGAGCAAAGACTAAAAATAAGGAGTCAAATGAGCCACATTCCAGTCTAGGCTATGCCTCTGTGATGCTTGTGATCTTGGGCAAGTTATCTGTATCTCAAGCCTCAATATATTTGCCTATGCACTGAAGGGAGTTAAGGTGGACGATGACCAAAGAGACGTCCAGCTGTATTCCCTGTGTGGCTGATGTGATGGTAAGAAATGTTAGGGCTTGATCAGCTCTTACATCACTGGCAATATCTCGAGAGGCCTTGGCAGCCACGATGGGAATGGCATCACTTCTCAAGTCATAGCCTTCTTTCTTGGCTTCCTCCATGGCCTGACGATAGAGGCTCTGAAGAAAGAAGGAGTAGCTTTTAAATACAGAATTCACATTCACTCGAAAATATATTTTTTGTCAAAGGAAGACCACTTTTGGATTCATAACTACACAAGTATGTTCAGTCTTAAATCAGAAAAGAACTCTTACTTCCTGTTTATCCTTGGATATTTATTTAAATGAAAGTTTCACATTCAGCAAGTTTTAACATCACAACCTCTCTTTGCACAAATCTTATAAATGTTATACATTAAATGAACAGCTCTTGTGCTTAGATTGTTCACCATTTGCCCTTTTCATGAAACAACCAAGAAATGTTGATTTATTTAATTCCAAATTTGAATTGCGAACATTTTACTAGCAGAGAATAGTATCATATAATAACATATAATAATACTACCACTAGGAGGATGTGTCCATAATCAAATTCAGTGCTGAACTAAGGATGTATCACTCTTTCTGAATCTCTGTTAATGTTGATTTGCTCCCTATTATTTCATCAACTGCTGGAAGTTGTTAGCAGACATGAGGGTGGCAGGTACCAAAGATTTAGGAGTCGAAACTGCAAAACTGATAAAATTTTATTTATTAACTTCTTCTATGAATTGAGAAAGCACCATCACTGTTCAATTTCTCTGGCTGGACAGATGTGTATAGAAGACAAAACACAAATGTTCCATGGAAGTGTCATTTGAGAACCACACGTTGAACAAATCATCTATACCAATGACTTTTAGCCCTTTTAGTGAACCAGTGATAAAATTTTGACTGATTCTGTATCCTCTTAACAAAAAATTTTAAATAATTGCCAACATCGGTATTCAATAAATCAAAACAAGATAAATATACAGTTTGATAACAATTTTAAACATAAAAAATAAAATTTATTGGATCTCTTAATGAGACTTGTAGGAGGCTCATGGTGGTTTGATTACAAAGTTTTGATGGGCAATAATGAATTAAGTTGTCTGGTAGAGTTTTGTGTGTGTGTGTGTGTGTTTTAAATTGTTGTTGTTTTTTGTTTTTTGAGACAGTCTCACTCTGTCGCCCAGGCTGGAGTGCAGTGGCACAATCTCAGCTCAATGCCTCCCAGGTTCAAACGATTCTTGTGCATCAGCCACCAGAGTAGCTGGGATTACAGGTGTGTGCCACCATGCCCAGCTAAGTTTTATATTTTTTAGTAGAGATGGGTGTTGCTAATCTCAAACTCTTGAACTCAAGTGATCTCTCTCGCCTCAGCCTCCCAAATTGCTGGGATATCAGGCATGAGCCACTGCACCCAGCCATGTTTGGTAAAGTTTCATTTTAATACTTTCAGACATGCACCATAGTAACTACTAGGATGAGTATTACTATTTCTTTTCTTTATTTAAAAAATGAAATCCTTATATTATCATACTTAGTCAAATATTTTAGTGTATGTTTTAATATTTTAAAATGTATACTTTCCACCTTTTGCAAAACTTCAAACCTACAGAAAAGTTGCAAGAATGCTACGATGAATACCAACTACCCAATTTATTAACATTTTGCCGTATTTGCTTTCTGTATCTCTTTCTCTTTATGTGTTTATGTATTTCTTCATTTTACTTATTTTCAATTGTTGAACTGATTAAAACTGTACACATCATGGCCTTCATCCTTGAATACTTTACCATGTATCTCCTAAGAATAAAGATATTTTAATTAACCACAGTATATGTATCAGACTCAGGAAATTTAATATTGATACAGTATTACTGTCTAGTACTATTCTCTTTTTTATCAAATATACAATGAATATTCCAATTTCATCAAATGTCCCAATAATTTCCTTTATAGCAATGTTGCTTTTCTATCCAGAATTCAGTACAAAAGAATGAGTAGTATTTAGTTCTCTGGTTTCTTTCTTCACCTTTAAACCATGCCTGTTTTGTTTTAATGTGAGAGAAGAGTGACTATGAAAGAAGCGGGACACCACTCAAACTGTAGGGGCATTCTTGGGCAGATAATTTAGAAGAGCATATGTATGGAAGTTGAAGCTATGTTAACTGATTTACTTAAAACGATCCATGCGACTTTACCCCTTGGAAAGCCTTTGAGTAACCTCAAGAATGGTTGGTGAGGTTTGAAAGCAGCTCATTTATATCCAAATACAGTCTTTAGATCAATCTATGATTGAATAATTTAATCTTTAATTTCACTTTCCCCTTTCCTCTTTTAAGAGGTTTACTGAGTTAGACAAAGCAGACACAGTACCAGTAGATAGTTCTGGAAAATAATTTAGAAATAATATGTGGCTTTAAGGGAAAATTACAATGATTTACAGTTTTATAAGGCTTTATCATCCCTCTACTTTATGCTGTTCAGTGTACTTTTCATTGTTGAGGTGGTGTAAAGACAAAATCTTAAATGTAAGGAAAATCCCAAAAAAGTGTGATACAAATAATTAAACTTCATTTTATGCCCCATTCTCAAATTAGATTGAATTAAGGATACTGGACTAGAATCTGGAGTTTAAGTATGTCACAGAGGCACTTAATATTTCTTAATATTTTAATGACTTAAGACTCTTAGAGGGTCACTATTGTGTTTATAAAGTGGATTATTAAGATGTGTCAGTTTACAGTCTTTTCAAGATGAGATTTTATAAGAAAAGCTAAAGTAAAATAAGAATCAATTTAACATCTTTGAGATAAATCCCAGAGGGAATTCGTTTTCTTCAAAATTTCTAGGAATGTTTCTTTTGAAACTGGAAGGTCAAATACTTCATTTATTATGTTTTAAAGAATAAATGCTCACGTTTTAAAATGGTGTAAGTGGGAAAAAAATGTGCTTCAATCATCTCATGGCTTCAGGCCAAAAAAATAGAGTTCTTTAATTCTTTCAACATTTAAAAAAGATGCAGTGCTTCAAAGGAGAGAACACTTTTATCTATCATCAAGGATGTATTTTAAAGCTTGTTACTTAAGAAAACTAGAATAGGTNTCATAGCCTTCTTTCTTGGCTTCCTCCATGGCCTGACGATAGAGGCTCTGAAGAAAGAAGGAGTAGCTTTTAAATACAGAATTCACATTCACTCGAAAAATATATTTTTTGTCAAAGGAAGACCACTTTTGGATTCATAACTACACAAGTATGTTCAGTCTTAAATCAGAAAAAGAACTCTTACTTCCTGTTTATCCTTGGATATTTATTTAAATGAAAGTTTCACATTCAGCAAGTTTTAACATCACAACCTCTCTTTGCACAAATCTTATAAATGTTATACATTAAATGAACAGCTCTTGTGCTTAGATTGTTCACCATTTGCCCTTTTCATGAAACAACCAAGAAATGTTGATTTATTTAATTCCAAATTTGAATTGCGAACATTTTTACTAGCAGAGAATAGTATCATATAATAACATATAATAATACTACCACTAGGAGGATGTGTCCATAATCAAATTCAGTGCTGAACTAAGGATGTATCACTCTTTCTGAATCTCTGTTAATGTTGATTTGCTCCCTATTATTTCATCAACTGCTGGAAGTTGTTAGCAGACATGAGGGTGGCAGGTACCAAAGATTTAGGAGTCGAAACTGCAAAACTGATAAAATTTTATTTATTAACTTCTTCTATGAATTGAGAAAGCACCATCACTGTTCAATTTCTCTGGCTGGACAGATGTGTATAGAAGACAAAACACAAATGTTCCATGGAAGTGTCATTTGAGAACCACACGTTGAACAAATCATCTATACCAATGACTTTTAGCCCTTTTAGTGAACCAGTGATAAAAATTTTGACTGATTCTGTATCCTCTTAACAAAAAATTTTAAATAATTGCCAACATCGGTATTCAATAAATCAAAACAAGATAAATATACAGTTTGATAACAATTTTTAAACATAAAAAATAAAAATTTATTGGATCTCTTAATGAGACTTGTAGGAGGCTCATGGTGGTTTGATTACAAAGTTTTGATGGGCAATAATGAATTAAGTTGTCTGGTAGAGTTTTGTGTGTGTGTGTGTGTGTTTTTAAATTGTTGTTGTTTTTTGTTTTTTGAGACAGTCTCACTCTGTCGCCCAGGCTGGAGTGCAGTGGCACAATCTCAGCTCAATGCCTCCCAGGTTCAAACGATTCTTGTGCATCAGCCACCAGAGTAGCTGGGATTACAGGTGTGTGCCACCATGCCCAGCTAAGTTTTATATTTTTTAGTAGAGATGGGTGTTGCTAATCTCAAACTCTTGAACTCAAGTGATCTCTCTCGCCTCAGCCTCCCAAATTGCTGGGATATCAGGCATGAGCCACTGCACCCAGCCATGTTTGGTAAAGTTTCATTTTAATACTTTCAGACATGCACCATAGTAACTACTAGGATGAGTATTACTATTTCTTTTTCTTTATTTAAAAAATGAAATCCTTATATTATCATACTTAGTCAAATATTTTAGTGTATGTTTTAATATTTTAAAATGTATACTTTCCACCTTTTGCAAAACTTCAAACCTACAGAAAAGTTGCAAGAATGCTACGATGAATACCAACTACCCAATTTATTAACATTTTTGCCGTATTTGCTTTCTGTATCTCTTTCTCTTTATGTGTTTATGTATTTCTTCATTTTACTTATTTTCAATTGTTGAACTGATTAAAACTGTACACATCATGGCCTTCATCCTTGAATACTTTACCATGTATCTCCTAAGAATAAAGATATTTTTAATTAACCACAGTATATGTATCAGACTCAGGAAATTTAATATTGATACAGTATTACTGTCTAGTACTATTCTCTTTTTTATCAAATATACAATGAATATTCCAATTTCATCAAATGTCCCAATAATTTCCTTTATAGCAATGTTGCTTTTCTATCCAGAATTCAGTACAAAAGAATGAGTAGTATTTAGTTCTCTGGTTTCTTTCTTCACCTTTAAACCATGCCTGTTTTGTTTTAATGTGAGAGAAGAGTGACTATGAAAGAAGCGGGACACCACTCAAACTGTAGGGGCATTCTTGGGCAGATAATTTAGAAGAGCATATGTATGGAAGTTGAAGCTATGTTAACTGATTTACTTAAAACGATCCATGCGACTTTACCCCTTGGAAAGCCTTTGAGTAACCTCAAGAATGGTTGGTGAGGTTTGAAAGCAGCTCATTTATATCCAAATACAGTCTTTAGATCAATCTATGATTGAATAATTTAATCTTTAATTTCACTTTCCCCCTTTCCTCTTTTAAGAGGTTTACTGAGTTAGACAAAGCAGACACAGTACCAGTAGATAGTTCTGGAAAATAATTTAGAAATAATATGTGGCTTTAAGGGAAAAATTACAATGATTTACAGTTTTATAAGGCTTTATCATCCCTCTACTTTATGCTGTTCAGTGTACTTTTCATTGTTGAGGTGGTGTAAAGACAAAATCTTAAATGTAAGGAAAATCCCAAAAAAGTGTGATACAAATAATTAAACTTCATTTTTATGCCCCATTCTCAAATTAGATTGAATTAAGGATACTGGACTAGAATCTGGAGTTTAAGTATGTCACAGAGGCACTTAATATTTCTTAATATTTTTAATGACTTAAGACTCTTAGAGGGTCACTATTGTGTTTATAAAGTGGATTATTAAGATGTGTCAGTTTACAGTCTTTTCAAGATGAGATTTTATAAGAAAAAGCTAAAGTAAAAATAAGAATCAATTTAACATCTTTGAGATAAATCCCAGAGGGAATTCGTTTTTCTTCAAAATTTCTAGGAATGTTTCTTTTGAAACTGGAAGGTCAAATACTTCATTTATTATGTTTTTAAAGAATAAATGCTCACGTTTTAAAAATGGTGTAAGTGGGAAAAAAATGTGCTTCAATCATCTCATGGCTTCAGGCCAAAAAAATAGAGTTCTTTAATTCTTTCAACATTTAAAAAAGATGCAGTGCTTCAAAGGAGAGAACACTTTTATCTATCATCAAGGATGTATTTTAAAGCTTGTTACTTAAGAAAACTAGAATAGGTAAATGAGAATTTAAGAGGAAAAAATACATGCGTTTGTTTTGTTTTACATTTATGGAATGAAGGTATCAGGGGCAATGGGTTGAGAAGAAATTCTAGTGGGTCATTCTGAAATGTGATCTTAGATCCCTCAGGGAATCAACATGATCATGCAATTTTATTTTTATTTATTTGTATGTATTCATGGGGGATGAGTGCAATTTTGCTACATTAATATATTGCACTGTGGTGAAGTGAGAGCCTTCAATGCATGATCATGCAATTTTAAAGAAAGTAAATCCAGCTGAAAATTTTAGAATTAAAAAACAGTCCAATATCTTTGCAGCAGTCTGAAAAAAAAATCTACCTCAATTCCGCTAATGTAAACAAATGAGAGAGGCTTAAGAGCTTCATTATAATCTGGAATAGAAACTAACTTCATCTGCCTTCGATAAAATAAACCTCCCAGGGGAAGATAATCCAACTGAGAAGCTCTGTGGCCAAGAGAAAATGTCCCATTCAAAAGTGACTGAAGCCAAGGCCAATCAAATATTTATAATCAGGCTTGTCCTTTGGTCTGTTTTATAATGCTGGAGAAAGTGAAATCATACCCTCTTCATTTTACTGGTCATGATTATTTGATATAAGCATGCCTCCTCTTTAAGGCTACATTATTATAGGCAAAAGTAATTAATATGGGTAAAATAATAAATCTGGTCATCATTTAAGTACTAACTTAAATTAGTACTTAAATCTTTCAGTGCTCTCAAACTGAAGAAAACTCTGCCTTCCTTTTTTTCAAAAAAAAAAAAAAAGACACATAAACATGTTTAAGAAATTAGTATTCTTCTTGAATCAACCATATACATTTTTGACTTTGGCAAGAACAATTGAGCAAGAAGCTATTTATGCAGCAGTATTTCTGGACTGCAAAGATATGCAATGACAAGTTTAGCAAGGCTGAAGATAGTTCATAAAAGAATGTATTTTATTGTTCTCAGGCAATTTGAAATGGGTGAATTTAAGAATTCTCATTTCAGTTCTTGTAAATAAAGCTCAAGTTATTTTGAGCACATTAAATACATCTAATTTTCATGGTGACTTGAGTGTAAAGGAGAGACATTAAAGTTTATTAAACAAATACTTTGCACCAGGCTCCGCATTGGGCATGTTAAATATTTTACCTCATTTAGTCATTGTTTAAACATTCTTTAAGATAAGCATTTTAATCCTATTTTACAGATGAGGTAATTGAAGTAAGAAACTTGCCACACAAATTTTGAAGCAACTGTTAATTTGATTAATAGCAATTATTTTTAATGAAAATTATGTTTAGTCATTAATAGTTGACTTGAGATATTTTTTCCCTCCCAGAATGAAGATATTTTTGTGTCTGTCTATCTGTCTGTCTGTCTAATCTACCTACCTTTCTATCTACCTATTCTTAAATACAATGATATGTATATTCAAGGTAGGGTAAATGGCATAAAAAGCCAACTAAGCTAACTGGCTTACATGAGGATTAATTTTATAATTCTAACATTTCTACATCAGCAAAAATCAATGTGGCCAGACCAAAGAAATAAAACAAATGATCTTACCTCACTGTAATTTATTTTGTTTTGTCTTGCCAACATGATTTCAGGTGTATCAGGCATAATATGCACTTGGGTCTTGTCTTTGTCCCAGGCTTCTGTGTATAAGCGCTGTGAAGGATAAAAAGATTAAGAAATTAGAAAAACAGTTTGCTGTAAACAGGAATTTTCAATGAAGAAACCATGACAAAGTTGAAAGCCAGCTTTCTTGCTGTCTGTTCCATGTGCTGTATGTTAACATTCTTTCAACCTCTTTGATTTTACAAGATATTTATTGTAACAAAATATAAATGTATACTAAGATATGAAAGGAAAAAAAATATATATATATATAATCAAACACACACACACATATACACACCCGTGTGTGCGTGTTTGGTAACCAGGTCACTGCCACCCCAATCAAATAAAAAGCAAGTATTTCCCAAGCATATATTCACATCCATATCTGTACTATGGTTATATTAACAAATCTTTCCCACGATTTTATTTGATGCTGTTTGTTGTTAGTTTATTAGCTGCAAATGTACCTGTATGTGCTAGCTCTAGATTTCTTTTTGATAAATGTTATGAAGATTTGCATCTTTCTCTTTTTTTTATGAGATAGAGTTTCACTCCGTTGCCCAGGCTGAAACGCAGTGGCACAGTCACAGCTCACTGCAGCCTCAACCTCTCCAGGCTCAGGTGATCCTCTCCAGGCTCAGGTGATCCTCCCACCTCAGCCTCCCAAGTACCTAAGACTACAGGTGCGCATCACCACACCTGGGTAATTTTTGTATTTTTTGTAGAGACAGGGTTTCCACATGCTGCCCAGGCTAATCTCAAACTGCTGAGCTCAAGTGATCTGCCCACCTCAGCCTCCCAAAAGTGTTGAGATTACAGGTGTGAGCCACAATGCCCGGTTTGCATCTTTCTTGTTTATTCTGCGCTTACCTAAATATGTACTCAGCAAGAAAGAAACCTTCATACCAAACCATGTATAACTAACTCTTATAGACTTCAAACCATTTGAACCCAAAATAGCCGTCCCATTCTTAACACTGGCTATTTCACAAGAGATGTCAAAGCAGAAATGCTCCCATATATTGTTACCTAACAGAATAGAGAATTCAACTGAATCACTATACACTGGAGAGCAATTTAATTGGACTAAAAAAAGAGACTAACTTAATTAACAATAGGTATCTTAAATGACATACAGCCCTGTCTTATTTTCCTACAAATTGGGGGCTCACCTTGTTCATGTTGAGGGCGTTGTTCTTGGCCAGCACCTGCTCCAGAGAATCAGTCACACTGGTAAATTTCAGCTTGTCCGGAGGCTGGCGGTAGATGTTATCACTCAGTATTTCGGCAGCTCTCTTGCACTTGACCACATCCACAGACCCAATGGGGACCCAGCCAATGCCTCTCAGCCACTGGAGATCAGATTTGTAAATGTTCTGGAGAGATTAAACACAAAAGCGAGTATTATTGAAGTTGTTCTAACATGATTTCAAAAATAAAAAAATAACACTAGAAAGCTTGGATAGTCAAACTTCATGTATATGTCCTTCAATATATGAAGGCCAAATTGAATATAGTTTCAGGTACTACTTTCTTTCTCTCCAAAAAAAGTAAGGAGAAGAGGTGCCTAAAAAATGAGCAGAAAGAAGAGATGCCATCCCTTCTGAGGGTTCTACCTAATTCTAGACCACTGTCTCAGTATTTCTGTGAATTACTATTATGAGCACAGTTACCATAGATCTTAATTACTCACATCGCTCTGGAGGTCATAGGCCTGCCGAGCATGCATGACATCATTCTGGTCAGGCAGGCACGTCCACTGGTGCAGGTAGTTCTTGTAGTCCACGTCGCTGACTAAGGTCTGGCACTTCTTGGCCAACACCACCCCCAGCATGTCCACTGGGCTGCTGAACTTGGTCTTCCACTTCTCAAAGTCCTTCTTGTACTCCCTGTCACTCTGGATCTTGGCCACGTGCATGGACCACATCATTTTGGGGTCATCTTCAATGTTCCGGGCTCCAATGTGGTGGCCGAGCTGCTTGCGGTAACCATCTTTGTATTTGTACTGAAATAAAGGTGATCATTTCAAAAATAAAAATGAATAGAAAGGCTTAGAAGCCTCATTAATTTAAAACTTTATTATTTTAAAATTGCTAATTCTTTCAGAGAAATGAAAGAATCTGAATATCAGTTTATCTCCTCATCCTAAATTCTTATTAGACTCTACAGCACTAATCTAATGGGCAGTAGTCTAATGAGAAGCCTCATAAATAATCTAACAGTAACAGTCTAATGGGAATAGTCCAGTGGGAAGACAGGCCAAACTACATGGTCCTATGGCTTGTAGACGTTAAGTTTCTGAAAATAAAGGAAGCAACACTTCCAGAAGATCATTCGGTACTGTGTACTGCCGTTTCTTCATCTTGGGCCCATGAAATCACGAACCCAGAAATTTTACATATGATTTTGGGACTGCTATTCCTGAGTCCACAGATACCATTTTATCCCTCCATTCAACACATCCACACTCCTTTCCAAATCCCGCTCTGCTGGGGCACTTGACTCCCTGAAGTAGTCTGGATTATGTTTCCATCCTACAAGCCCTGCTCTGTTGGAGATCAAATTTGACTGAGGTTTGTTGGGGATTCCTCAAGTGAGAAAATGGAATATATATCTACAAAAAAGCATTTTGTTGTTGGTGGTGGTAAGGGCTAACTGGATATTTTCTCTCTATTTCAGACAATGCACCACACCAATCCTAACAAGTATTTACGGAAGTCTGAATTTTCAGCTGGGTACAGTGGCTCATGCCTGTAATCCCCAGCACTTTGGGAGGCTGAGGCAGGCAGATCACCTGAGGTCAGGAGTTTGAGACCAGCCTAGCCAACATGGTGAAACCCTGTCTCTACTAAAAATACAAAAAATAGTAAATACTAAAAAAAAAAAAATTAGCCAAGTGTGGTGGTGGGTGCCTGTAATCCCAGCTACTTGGGAGTCTGAGGCAGGAGAATCGCTTGAACCCGGGAGGTAGAGGTTGCAGTGAGCCAAGATCACACCATTGTACTCCAGCCTGGGCAACAAGAGTGAGACTCTGAGACTCTGTCTCAAACAAACAAACAAAAAAAAAACAAACAAAAAACCAAAAAAAGAAGAAGAAGAAGTAGTAGTCTGAATTTTCCACCAAAGAACCCACCTCTTTCAGAGATAGCAGGAGGGGAAATTAGGTTCACCATTTTCTTGTTTTCCTCGTCTTTGTCTTTCTGTTTTCATTTTAAAAGAACTCAGAAGGAAGCATTTAAGATAATTTTCCAAAAAAAAAAAAAAAAAAAAAAA
>NW_016841754.1:1187013-1232874 GCF_001698545.2 Rhinopithecus bieti | reverse complement strand
ATTTATATAAATATATTTAATAAAAAGTTATCAAATATTTCAGCTTATTAGGAGAGAAGTGATCCCAAGTAATATCTTCTGTCAGTTGGTTCAGTGAACATTATCATAATTATAATATCCCTATGCAGGGAAGAATACCAACCCGGAGTGACAGAAACCACACACATGCCCCACAACAGGCCCTTAGTGAACTGATTTTAGGCCTAGGCAAATGGAACACTCTGAAGCCATTAAAACCTTCACTGTTTAAGAATATTGATGACATGTAGAAATGTCATTAAAACAATATGAAATTTTAAAGTAGCACATAAAACAATGTGGGTAGATAAATTACATGAATAAGAGTGGGTTTTTCTAGTGGTTGGATTGTGTTGGATTCCTATTCCCTTCAATGTATTCTTCCATATATTTCAAAATATCTGTAATGCCTTTAAAAACACAGTTAAAATATAATAGTGATGTAGAACCCCTGAAGCCCTGAGATCTTCAACAGCTGTAACTCTGTCCAAGATTCAGGGCAATAAAATTTAATTGTTTATTTATTAAATGAACAATTTCATTGTGCAGGGCCCCAGCCTCTTCCTCACCAAGTCCTCAGGATGGAAGCACAGACACCTATATAAAATCATATTGCCATATTTTTCTCACTTCATTTTAAAACTTTTTTTGCTAAAGATTTTTGTGTATCTATTAAGTATTCACAACTACTTCACAATCATAGTATTGGATCTTTGCTTGGCTCATTAGAAATATTTCACCTGTCACAGCAACTAAGTAGAAAATAAAAAACCCGTATTTGTAGTCTAAACAAAAAAACTATTAGAATTGGCCTGTGCTGACTAGTTATTGCCCCACAAATAACAATAGCAAGAATGAAAACAGGATGGGCATGGTGGCCCACGCCTGTAATTCCAGCACTCTGGAATGCCGAGCAGGGTGGATCACCTGAGGTCAGGAGTTCGAGACCAGCCTGGCCAACATGGCGAAACCCCATCTCCACTAAAAATACAAAAAATTAGTGGGGCATGGCAGCGGCAGCCTGTAATTCCAGCTACAGGGAGGCTGAAGTATGAGAATCACTTAAACCCAAGAGGCAGAGGTTGCAATTATCCGAGATCGTGCCACTGCATTCCAGCCTGGGCGACAGAGGGAGATTCTGTCTCAAAAAAAGAAAAAAAAAAAAAAATGAAAACAATAACAGTTTATACCTCTGGAGTGCTTTTTAACTTTCAAATACTTCCCACATTATGAAGGTCATATCACAGGGTGAGGAAGGCAATCCAGAGAAAGTGCCCAACAAATAGACAGATGGTAAGCAATCTGTCAATGTTGTCGTTGTATGGGTGACATCAACCCTTTTAAACTATCTTTTCTGTGCAGGCAAAGCCTTTCTTTTTGGAAAGAATTGCAAAACACAGAGTTCTGTATGTCAAAAGCTACAGAACAGACGTGGGAGTTTTCTCAGGTAGGCTGTAAGTTTTTAGGAACAACCAATTAATGTATAATTATTACGAATTAGTTTTAGTCTCCAAAACTTGCTAGTGCTTCAATTCCTTCAAAGTTTATAAAATACATAGTGCAGGAAATGTGCCTCTCATATCCAGATTTGAGACAGTGCATCTGCTTCCAATAGGTAGTAGGTTCTGTCATTACCACGTGGCTCCTCTATAGAGAGCCAGGCTAAAAGGAAGTGTCTGTGAAACAGTCCAGTAGTGTACAGACACAGACACTTCTTTTATTTCATAAGCATAATATTTAGTATTGCAGTAGGCATTAGAATTCAATAATTCTTTGTTTTGCAAAGAACCCAAAACAAATTTCACAGTAATTTCTTTTAAATTAAAACGTTTCTTCCTTCCTTAAAAGAATAAAATGTCTCCCTCTAGTGGACCCTGAATTCTAATGTTACTTAATTCCCATTTTGTTTTTATAAGACCAAGTCTACTTTGTAAATTTTACTTTCTTATGAAGTCAATGTATTCATATTAAAGCAATAAAATTGTATTCTGATTTAAATCTTATTCATGGACGAATCAATCTTAACTTGAGTAAGTCAATGGATTATACATAAAGGATAATTTTCACATAGTTTAAATTATTTCTATGCATAGCTCCATTTATAGATGCTGTACTCACGTCACTCTGGAGGTCATAGGCCTGCCGAGCATGGATGACATCGCTCTGGTCAGGCAGGCACGTCCACTGGTGCAGGTAGTTCTTGTAGTCCACGTCGCTGACTAAGGTCTGGCACTTCTTGGCCAACACCACCCCCAGCATGTCCACTGGGCTGCTGAACTTCGTCTTCCACTTCTCAAAGTCCTTTTTATATTCCCTGTCACTCTGGATCTTGGCCACATGCATGGACCACATCATCTTGGGGTCATCTTCAATGTTCCGGGCTCCAATGTGGTGGCCAAGTTGCTTCCGGTAACCATCTTTATATTTGTACTAAAATGAAAATGCACAAATCAGGTTTTTTTGGTAACCCTTTAGAGGCTACAAGTTTATGCAAAATCAATTTGCTTACATCATAGTTCAACTGAGTTTCGTTAATAAGCACTAACTCAAGCCAGTATCCTGGCCTTCATTCTAGAAGCCTTTATGGAGGTAGAAAAATAGATGGAATTCACGTAAGTGTAGTGTATACCCCAAGTAGTCACCTACAGCCTGGTACGAAGGGATACCTCTGAAAACAGGAAGTGAATATGTGGGGAAAAGGTCACCTGTGGAAGTCAGGGAGAGAAGATTTGAAGCAGGGAACCTGTAGAATTGGATTCTATGCACTAACAGCATGTCAGGAAGAGGGTGCACTTGGTGGAATAGTGTCTTTAATAAACAGTAAAATGAGAGACTGATTCCTGCAAGGACTACCTGTAGTAGCAACAGAGGAGAATGTTTTATTATTATTATTATTTTTACTGGATTCATGCATTCAATGGCAATGGCAAGCTTTTGGCATCATTTTGAAAACTGACTGTACTTGTAAAACTGACACAGCAACCCAACTGGTTAGATCATGCTCTTAATAAGGTCATGGGTTCTAGCCTCACATGTGCCAACAATGTTTTTATTATACATGTCCAGTGACTTCATTCTGGAATCTAAGCCAGTTATCCAACATACATGCTTCTAGTCTCAAAGACAGCTGACTGAGAAAGTGTAGGTGAGTCAGCAAAAGGCAATATGGTACAGTGGAAAGGAATGAGATTGTTCAGAGTCTCAACTCCCCCACTCACTAGGAGTTTGATTTTAGGCAAGTTGTTTAAACAATCCACAAAATGGGGATAATGATGATATCTACATCCTAGGGCAATTATGAAGAGTAAGTGAGACAATGCATGTAAAGCTCTTAGCAAAGAATTCTCAATACTTCTTGGTTATTATTATCTCATTATTTATTATTGTTAGCGTAAGTCCATTTGCTGGGAGGGTCCAACATACATAAAGTTGAGTCACTAACGTAAGATTCCAATATAAAGGACAGCAAGTGGGCCTTGATTTTTAGAGCAGTCATTTGTTCCTCAAGAATCCCTGAGGCACCAGAAAAGGATGACAGTGGCTAGGAGCTATTGTTAAGAGTGTGACCTTGGCTGGGTGTGGTGGCTCACGCTTGTAAAACCAGCACTTTGGGAGGCTGAGGCAGGTGGATCACCTGAGGTCAGGAATTTGAGACCAGCCTGGCCAATATGGTGAAACCCCATCTCTACTAAAAATACAAAAAATTAGCTGGGCATGGTGGTGAGGGCTTGTAATCCCAGCTACTCGGGAGGCTGAAGCAGGAGAATCGCTTGAATCCCGGGCGCGGAGGTTGCAGTGAGCTGAGATCATGCCATTGCACTCCAGCCTGGGCAACAAGAGTAAAACTCTGCTCAAAAAAAAAAAAAAAAAAAAAAAAAAAAAAAAAAAGAAAAAAAAAAAAAAAAAAAGAGGGTGACCTTAGAGTCAGTAAGCCACCGTCTGGTACTGGTCAACCTGCCTTCTTCTTCATAAGTCCGAATTTCAATAGCAAGCGCACATGTGTTTTAAATACGTATGTATTCAACATGCTTACATAAAAGCCAGGCCCTGAATCTCACTGGCAGGAACCTACGGCGTATGAGGTTTTGCTTATAAGCTGGTGATAATTCTTACCTAAGCATCTCCAAGCCTGCCCAGCTTCACTCTAACAGCTGTCCACATGAATGAATCTTTCTCTCTACTTCTGGCTTGATCAGTTTTCACAGAAGATGCCTGTGTCTACAGGTTACAGACCCCTCTTTATAGAACAATCAAGATTTTCATCCCTTAGAACTGAGCGCTTTTGAAATATCCACACACAACGAGTATATCAGGATATGTTTTCCAAGCATCTAGAAAAGTTTTTTCTAAGATTTAGTTCGCAGTGAAAATGCCACATTAGATGATCAACATACTCAGAAACGCATTGACAACTCACGTCCACTTGATGATGTCCCTGAGCCTGGCCGCCCACGATGGGATTGCGCGTCACTTCGCAGATGTCATAGCCCTTTCTTCTTTGGCCCTTCTTCATGAGCCAAGTTTGTACAGAGCTAAATTTGGGGTGGGGGGGAATTCAGGATGCTGACATTGTACATTATAAAAACTGAAGAGGATTAAGACAATTCACTAAGCTTCTCCACAGACAATGCCTATAATAATCTTACTTTTGTTGGAGTTCTAAGCCTTCTTACATGCTGCTGCAAGTGAAGACTCGAAAAATGAGGCCCAGGTGCGCGTGGCCCTCACCACCTGCTAATCCCAGCACTTTTGCGAGGCAGAGGCGGTTGGGGATCACCTTGAGGTCAGGAGTTCGAGACCAGCCTGACCACATGGTGACATCTCTACTAAATATAAAAAAAAAATTAGCTGAGTGTGCGTGTGCAGCCCGGGCGTTGGCGCGGCAAATCCCAGCGTTACCTGGGAGACTGAGGCCAGGAGAATTTGCTTGAACCTTGCGAGCGGAGGTTGCAGTGAGCTGAGCATTGGTGCCAGTTGCCACTCCAGCCTGGGCAACAAAGTGAGCGAACTCCATCTCAAAAAACAAAACAGCCAGCGCGCGTGCTCAAGCCTGTAATCCCAGCACTGTTGGTGAGCCCCGAGGACGGCGCGATCACGAGGTCAGGAGATCGAGACCATCCTGCGCTAACACGGTGCAAACCCCGTCGTGCGTTCTAAAAGATACAAAAGAAAACTAGGCAGGGCGAGGTGGCGGCGCCTGTAAGTCCCAGCCTTACTCGGAGCCCTGAGGCAGGAGAATGCGTGAAACCCGGCAGGCGAGCTTGCCAGTGAGCTGAGATCCGCCAGCTGCCACTTCCCAGCCTGGGCTGACAGAGCGAAGACTCCGCTCTCAAAAAAAAAAAAAGAAAAAGAAAAAAAACAAAACAAAACCAAAAAAAGGATACCCATGAAAACCAATGCACCTTTAGTTTTACTTTAAAATTACGTTGAATTAAGTATATATACATATTATAGGTTGTTTTAAAATGTTTAGTTAAAAGAATAAATCTGGTTTAAAAATCATAGGAAAACATAAGCTGAAACTCATAGGTCTAGTGTGGTAAAATGTGGGTGGGAGGGAAAGGCTTAACTGTTGATCATGGCAATCAATTCAACTCACATTTATTCTGCCCTGACACTGTGTCTCTGACTGTGTGGGGTACTTGGGAATCAAAGATGAGGCTGAGACCCCTCTCAGCCTAAAGGTTCCTGGGAGAACTGATGGAGAGACTGATAACCTATGGAAGCAACTGCTGAAAAGTCAAACCACATTAATAATGAAGAGCTCCAGGAAGGAGTCATTTATTCTGCATTGAAAATCAGGGAAGTTCTTGCAGATGGGGTGACCATTGAGTCAGGCTTTGAGCAGAGTTTCAGTAGCCTAAGGTGGCTTCAAGGGCAGAGGAAATCACGTGAATCAGGCACCACTGTGGAGGAGAAGCAGAGGGGTGTTGAAGGAAGTGGATGAAGCCCCAGGGAGGAGTCGCTGGAGAGGGCTCAGAATAGCGCGGAGTCGGACTGTGAATGCCTGATTCTAAGAAGTTGGTGTCTAATTCTACAGAAAATAGGAAAGCAGCCAAAAAGCTCTTTTTTTTTTCTTTAACACCAGAGGGAAGCACCCATGGCAGTGTCCCAGTCTGGGTGGATGCAATAGGGGGTTGCAGATGAAAGGGGGAAGGGCACCTGGGCCTCCTGGAACTGGCAGCCAAGTAGCTGCACTAACACATCTCTGAGCTTTTTCAGCAAAGACACAGTTGAGAATTCCAGAAATGCTGACTGGCTAGACATGGTGGGGAGGGGGGCCCTTTGTTTCCTGAAATTCCTGCACATATAATGCATGGTTTCCTGGAACAGGACCTATATTATAGGTTTGGCTAATAATTCAATCCTTTCTGACTAGGGAGTAAGACTTGATGTTTTTAGTTTTTGGTGACAATTAAGACCTAGCTATATAAGCACTAAAATTATAGTCTCATTTCCAAAATAAAATTACTTAAGATGGTGGCAATTCCACCTAAATTCTCTCAATTATGCTCTGTATGTTGTTGATTTATGCTGCCAAAGAAACAATATTTTCCTTGCTGGTGGCACAAAGCCAGGTGAAATAACTAACACATCAGCTGACAGAATCTTAGATTCACAAAAATCTCCACAGGCTTATACCCACAGGCTCAGTCTAAGAAGAAGAAATTACAGAGATAAATGCCAATCTTTGAACAGAGATAAATTACCAAATGCATAAACGCAGGATGGAAGATACCTAGCTTTAGCCCACATAAGAGGTCTTAGAGTTTAAGTTGGTCTCAAGTTCTGTGTGCACCAGCAGTGACAGCTGCCAATGTACCCTGGGAGCACAGGATGCAGAATAGAGGTCAAATGTCCAGAAGAGGAAATACGATAGTTAAGTGTATTCTATGCCAGTCATTCCCCACTCATAGTATTTTGCTCAGTTCTGAGAGTCACATTTTAGTAGTGATGTCATGTGAGGAATGCCCAGGAGCTTGGGATATTGAAGGTGAACCTGGGGTGAAGGCGGCAGGGGAGGCACCCTGGTGCTGCCCTCCATCTCTAGGGGTCGGCACAGATTTGTTCTGTGCAGCTTCAGAGGACTACGTGAGTTTGCAGAGAGAAATGTTGTGATTCAATACATCAGAAGGTTTCTCATAAATTTTCCAGAACAAATGGACTGATTTATGAGATCAGCTCCTTGTCATTGGGAATCCTTAAGCAAAGACAGGTCAAAAACCTATTTGTGGGGAGGGGGACCTTTGCACTAGGGTGGAGGTTTGACTCTCCGCCTAAGCATCTGTGATTCTGGAATGATGGCACGTGGCCCTGTGCACACTGAAAGTGAAAGGAAATGGGCTTGCTAATATATACACTGACAGGTATTTCTCTCTCTCTCTGTGTGTGTGTGTGTGTGTGTGTGTGTGTGTGTGTGTGTGTGTGTGTGTATGTGTGTTACCTGGTGGTACTGTGGATTTTAGTTCTTGCCTTTAATCTTATACACTAAAAATCTGAAATTTCGATCCTAAACCACACTTAGGAACAATATATAGAAAATATGTTTACCAGTTACGCTTCAGCATAAAGGGGAGATACATGTATAGGTCAATTGCTAATTTCCTAATTTCAAAAAATGATAAAAGAAAATGGTCTACATAATCTCATGGTTACAGCTTAAATAATTAGTTCTTGTCATTTGTATTTCCTAAATGATAATTCATATTGCGTAAAGTTTGACATTTATGATGGTGATTGAGAAATGCAAGAGTTGTTATTCACATGAAGCATGAAAAAGATTCTTTCTAAAGCTGTCATTTGGTATCACATCACCACACAGTAGATCAACTGAAATAAGCAGCAGCGTGCAAATGTCAAAGAATCTGCTCTCACCTCACTGTAGTTGATTTTGTTCGTTCTTGCCAACGTAATTTCTGGTGTATCAGGCATTATGTGTATCTGCGTCTTGTCTTTGTCCCAGGCTTCTGTGTATAAACGCTATCAAAGAAAATACACAAATTCATCAGGAAAAAAGTTCTGTGTATAGTTAACAGGAATTTTAGGGCCACAAAAACTTTAAAAACAAAAAAAGAAGAGGTTATGGATCTTATACACATTATGTGTTTTATGCACATCTTCAAGTAATAAGATCATAGTGGAACATGTACTTATAAATGTCTTATAAATCTGAAATATATGTTAACAATTAAAAGGAAAATGAGAATAAGCATATTTTGTGCAGATTATTTTTTCATAAAATATGCCACTTTATCAAAACCAGGAAACGATAACTGAAGTAAATATCAAAATATACATGATATATATCAGTTATTAATAGATGACAAGACAATAGATAGACAGACAGACAGATAGATAGATGCTTTTTATTGCTCAATGCTCTTTCTTTCCTAATTAATGTTTCTTTTGTGTTGATTCAGCTTTAGGGGCCCCACTTTGATTCTCAATTTTGAAGTCTCACCTTGTTCATAGTGATGGCATTATTTTTGGCCAACACTTGTTCCAGAGAGTCAGTCACACTGGTAAATTTGAATGTGTCTGGAGGCTGGCGATAGATTTTATCACTCAAAATTTCAGTTGCCCTTTTGCATTTTTCCACATCCAAAGAGCCAATGGGCACCCAGCCGATGCCTCTCATCCACTGGAGATCAGACTTGTACATATTCTGTTGACACAAATAGTCAATAAATATTTATCTCTGTGTTAGCAATGCATTTTCATCTGAAGGATAAGAGATCAAGTAAAAGTATTCTCAAAATTTAGTTTGGGGGATGGGCCAGGTATCACACAATATTCCATTTTGGTCTGAAGGGTTAAAGGATTAAAATACCTATGGATAAAGGCATGCTATTTGCCTCCTGCAGGGGCTGGTGAGCTTGTGCCATATATTGCCATTTTCTCCAAGGGGTATTAAATAATTTCCCACCTCTGCACGTTATTATGACTCTCAGTACTCACATCGCTCTGGAGGTCATAGGCCTGCCGAGCGTGGATGACATCACTCTGGTCAGGCAGGCACGTCCACTGGTGCAGGTAGTTCTTGTAGTCCACATCACTGACTAAGGTCTGGCACTTCTTGGCCAGCACCACCCCCAGCATGTCCACTGGGCTGCTGAACTTGGTCTTCCACTTCTCAAAGTCCTTCTTATACTCCCTGTCACTCTGGATCTTGGCCACATGCATGGACCACATCATCTTGGGGTCATCATGTATAGCTCGGGCACCAATGTGGTGGCCGAGCTGCTTACGATAGCCTTCTTTGTATTTGAACTAAAAGAAGAAAAAGATAATCATCTGCTTTAACTTTTAGTAAAAATCAATCACTAAGCCTAACTTTCTCTATTTAAAAAATAATTTCCCTGAATATATAAATTATATGATAGATGTAGAAACCATTTAGAAAATAAATGAAATATATGTCATATATCATCACATATGAAATATATCTCTTCTATAAAATATATATCATATAGATAGGCATTACTTTAGTACATTCTTTAATGTTAAAGTCATTCTATTAGAATTTAGAATTTGTTTTTAAAATATTTAATTTTCAGATATATAAGTTTCAGGAGATTATGCTGCAATGACAATGACAATAAAAATGAAATTCTCCTGCATGGCTTTTGTATGCTCACTGATCCAGAATTTCATTGAGTATCTACTATGTGTCAAGCACGATTCTAGATAAGCAATGCAGATTCAATAAGAATTGTCTCTGCCTGCAAAGAGTGTCTGTATATTTATACACAGAAAAAATAAATTAAGATGTCATTCTGCCACTAAAATAATTCTTTATGATTCGTGTGTGAAAATATAATTAGAATAGAAGTCATACTGTATATGGGTTTGTGCCTGCTCTTTTCAGTTATTATATAAGCATTTCTATGTGTCATTAAATAGTCCTTGCACACATGACTTTTTTTTTTTTTTTTTTTTAGAAAGCTTCTCTCTCTGTTGCCCAGGCTGGAGTGCAGTGGTACAATCGTGTCTCACTGCAACCGCCAACTCTTGGGCTGAAGTGATCCTCCTGCCTCAGCTTCTGAGTAGCTAGCACTCCAGGTATGCACCACCACACCTGGCTAATTTTTAAGTTTTTTGTAGAGATAGTGTCTTGTTATGCTAAGCAGGCTGGTGTCGAACTCCTGCCCTCAAGTGATCCTCCCGCCTTGATCTCCCAAAGCACTGAGATTACAGGTGTGAGCCATGGTGCCTGACCTATACGCATGATTTTTAATGACAGCAGGTATTTTATTATATGGTATTTAACCCTTCTGTGATTGTCATTTATTCTTAAATTATGATTACTTTCCATATTTTGGAAATAAAGAAAAAAATCTAGAGTTTTTTTTTTTTTTTTTTACTTCATAGACAAAAGAAATGGAAAGATAAAAATTTTGGCTGGGCGTGGTGGCTCAAGCCTGTAATCCCAGCACTCTGGGAGGCCGAGATGGGTGGATCACGAGGTCAGGAGTTGGAGACCATCCTGGCTAACTTGGTGAAACCTCGTCTCTACTAAAAAATACAAAAAACTAGCCAGGCAAGGTGGCGGGCACCTGTAGTCCCAGCTACCCAGGAGGCTGAGGCAGGAGAATGATGTGAACCCGGGAGGCAGGGCTTGCAGTGAGCTGAGATCCGGCCACTGCACTCCAGCCTGGGCGACATAGCGAGACTCTGTCTCAAAAAGAAAAAAAGAAAAAAAAAAAAAAAGATAAAAATTTTTAGAAATGTGAGCAAATCCTTTTTTTATTATACTTTAAGTTCTAGGGTACGTGTGCACAACGTGCAGGGTTTGTTACATATGTATAACATGTGCCATGTTGGTGTGCTGGCGCACCCATTAACTCCGTCATTACATAGGTATATCTCCAATCCTATTCCCTCCTCCCTCCCCCCACCCCACGACAGCCAGTGTGTGATGTTCCCCACCCTGTGTCCAAGTGTGGTCTCATTGTTCAATTCACCACCTAGAGTGGTGAGAACATGCGGTGTTTGGTTTTCTGTCATTGCAATAGTGAGCAAATCCATCTTTTAAAGAAAGCAAATATTTGTAGCCCACGACTGAATATGGAAACAAGCATATGCTCCATATGAATCGTTGAACTTTGAATAATGTGTCCTATAATTCAGCCCTTGTAGATTCATTGGTTCATACAGCATAGGTTGGGTTTTGAAGGAACCGTACAATAAGTTCAATTGTATATGAGAAATACATCATTGGAAAAGCCAAAAAAATTATATGAACTATAGTCAGGTATCTAATACTTTTGTTCAGCAAGAAATGGACATGTTTTGAAATGTATGTTGCTATGGACTCAACCATAACTAGAATTTGGCCTTTGTGTTGATAACTCTATTACCATTATTTTAAACCATTCATTGAAACAATAAACTGTTAGCAACAGCTTTAACCTCATGGCTTACTTGTGCCACTGTAAATCCAGGAGAGAGAAATAAACCTTTGAGCCACAGCTAAGGCAAAGAACTTTCCAAGTATACTTACTTCACTTGCAATGTCTCTGGAGGCCTTGGCTGCCTTGATAGGAATGGCATCTACCCGCATATCATAACCTCTCCTCTTGGCTTCTTCTAGGCCAAGCTTATATAGTTTCTAAAACAGACATTAATAATAAGTTAGATTTATAAAGTGCATTGTAAGGAAAATGTATCATGCACTATGAATATATTGCTTACCTCACTGTAATTTACTTTGTTTTGTTTTGCTAATAAAACTTCAGGGGTGTCTGGCATAATGTGGACAGTGGTTTTATCCTTATCCCAAGCTTCTGTATAGAGGCGCTAAGAGAAACAGAGAGACATGACTGGTACAGGCCAGTAATAAATAGACACATGCAGACAGTCTGATTTTTAATGAGAATCAAGAAATTCAGCTCAGTGAATTGGTATTTGTGACATTTTCAGGTCTAGATGTCTTGTGTCAATAAGAAGCACAATACTTTAAAACCACGTTAGTACCAAGCAAATGAATCGAAAATAAGTTTTCTTTTATAGAAACAGATTTCAGTGTTTCCATAAACAAAAAAATTAATAACCTCCTCAAACAAAGACAAGACTTACATGATTCATGGTAATAGCATTGTTTTTTGCCAAAACCATTGGTATGGAATCCATAAGGCTGGAAAACTTAAATTTATCTGGGTGCTGACGGTAAACGTGGTCACTCAAAATCTGGGTGGCTCGTTTGTTTTTCTCATCCTCGAGAGAACCACTAGGCATCCAGCCAATGCCTTTTAGCCACTGAAGGTCTGACTTGTACAAATTCTGAAAGTGCAAGTGACAAATTTGTCATAATTAAATCATCTATCATAATTTGTCATAATTAAATCATTTGCCCCAAATAAAGTTCATATTATATTATATATTTTTAATACTTGAATTATTAGAAAATTCTAAATTTTGGTATGAATTATAAATCAACAAAATGTTCAGATTAAAAGCGTATTTTGAAAAACATTTTAAACAGAAGCACATAGAAAATGACTCAATCCTTTGATTGTCTAGCTCAACAATCTAGAGGCTTCTACCAAAGCAATGGGTCTTTGCTGGCTCTTTGGGGATTAATGTTGTCTCCAGATGTTTGGGTGACTAGATGGGGCTTGGGCATTAGTCCAGGGTAATTGTGTAAACTCAACTCCCCTCACGACAGGACTCTGATACTTTAAAAAGCAGACATCATGTTTTGTTGGCCAAAGGAAAATCTTAGACTCACGTCACTCTGGAGGTCATAGGCCTGCCGAGCGTGGATGACGTCGCTCTGGTCGGGCAGGCATGTCCACTGGTGCAGATAGTTCTTGTAGTCCACGTCGCTGACTAAGGTCTGGCACTTCTTGGCCAGCACCACCCCCAGCATGTCCACTGGGCTGCTGAACTTGGTCTTCCACTTCTCAAAGTCCTTCTTGTACTCCCTGTCACTCTGGATCTTGGCCACATGCATGGACCACATCATCTTGGGGTCATCTTCAATGTTCCGGGCTCCAATGTGGTGGCCAAGCTGCTTGCGAAAGCCTTCCTTGTACTTGTACTAAAGAAAAAAAAATGTGTCTTATTCCTTTCAAAATTAACTTCTGTTGCCATCTTTGTGGCAAATTACAAAGCGCATTAACTCTAAATATTTTACTAAGCCTAGAGAGCCAAAGACTTCAGTCTTTTGATAAGAAAGATTAAAGGCTAAATTCAGCTATGAAATTCCATACATAATAAATGCATCCTTGATCTTATCCTCATCCCACACTGCATGGGATCATTTTATTCCATTGTAATTTGTTGCCCCTTAGATTTTGTTCAATTTAAAATTAAATTGAGACTGCTTTGAAGTGATAACTTGCAATCATATCATTATCAACAAAGGATAAAATCTTACTTCACTGGCAATTTCCCGGGAGGCTTTTGCTGCTTTGATTGGTATGGCATCAACAGGAAGATCGTAACCTTTTCTCTTCAGCTCCTCATAACCCATTCGGTAGAGTTTCTGTTAAGAAATGAAGATCACTATGTTTCCCATAGACAAATATAGCATAATGATCAAATGTGCTAAATATTTTGAGTTCATGAGAGTAGCATCTGTGCCCTAGAATACTCAAATGTAGAAATTATGCCCATTGATTGCTAATGATCCTGTTTTAAACTTTAAAGCTCTTCAATTACCTAAATCAGCAAAATTGTCAGCTCTTCCCAAATACAGTCATGCATTGGTTAATGACAAAGATACATCCTGAGAAATGTATTGTTACGTGATTTTGTCCTTGTGGGAACATCACAGAGTGTACTTATGCAATCCTAGATGGTACAGTCTACTACACACCTAGGCTATATGGTATAGCCTATTCCTCCTAGGCTACAAACCTGTAGAGCATGCTAGTACAGGCAACTGTAACACAATGGGAAGTATTAATATTTGTGTATCTAAATATGGCTAAACATGGAAAAGATACAGCAAAAATACAGTATGATTATGGTACTATGTTATGGGACCACCATCCTGTATGTGTGCCTTTGTTGGCCAAACTGTTGTTATACAGTGCCTGTCTATACTTGCAAGAATCAGGCAGAAGTAAAACAATAGAGAAATGAAATGGATTATTATTTAGGTGCTGTTTTTCAATTCACATTGACTCTTTCATTAGAAGTTTTTGTTAGAAAAGAGCTATGGCTTTTCATCTAATTCTTCTAATGAGGAAAAATCATGCCTAAGGGGTTATCTCTTCCATGTAGCTGATGCATTGTGAAGTAGTCTGTCTCCCAATATGGGACCATCCAAAATAGGATCCACATCTATAGGTAAGATACTGAGTCCACCATAATTTCTAAAACTTAAGATGTTTTGAAGAAAGTTTAAATAATGAATTTTAAAAGCTTAAGCGAAAGAATGTTTTTTTCAGATCTGTGACATAACTTAAAAATTGAGAATATAATTTAAATGTACTTTTATCCAGAAACCAGATTATTTAAAGTGCCTGTTGATCTTGGACTTGTGTTTATCTGTTAGTCCTTCGTAGCATTACTTTGATACATTCTTTAATGTTAAAGTCATTCTATTACAATTTAGAATTTGTTTTTAAAATATTGAATTTTCAGATGTATAAATTTCAGGAGATTATGCTGCAATGACAATGACAATAAAAATGAAATTCTCCTGCATGGCTTTTGTATGCTCACTGATTCAAAATTTCATTGAGCATCTACTATGTGTCAGGCACGATTCTAGATAAGCACTGTAGATTCAATAAGAATTGTCTCTGCCTGCAAAGAGTGCCTCTCCACACTGGGAAAAGCAATACAAGCCATCACCTTGTGATGATATGTATAACAATGGACTGCAAGGAACAGAGAATACAGACTCCCCATTCTGCCTGACACAGTGAGTACTAACATTTCGATGTTCAATCTAAAAGCCACTAAATAAAGAGTCTAAGTCATATATAGTTCATTAATTACAATAATTCAGTGATTCAAAGAACTTCCAGACAACTTCACTGACTTAGAAACAATTAAAATGAGCTTTCTGAAAACACATGCTGAATTTGAAAACTTACATCACTTGTGTTGATTAAATTTGCTTTAGCCAGAACAATGTCAGGCGTATCAGGCATGATGTGGATCTGAGTCTTGTCTTTGTCCCAAGCTTCTCTATAAAGTCTCTAAAATAAGAAATAAGTATTTTTCAGTGGTGTTGTTAGATTAGTGAATGACACAGTTGGCTTCAAACAGAATTGCTGATTTCATCTGAATTAAACATTATACAGAATTGATATCATAAGTAGACAACATAAGCAGAAAATAGATGCATTATTTCTTGATTTACCTGGAACATAACTGCCTTTCAAAACGGAGATTATGGGTCACATTTTCAAAGTTACAGAAAATCCTGCCTACAAGAAATCAATCTAGGTAATCACATGCTTTGCCAATATTATCAAATGAAACAGGCTTCTCCATCTTTCAGGTTGTGTCTCTCAGTGTTTAATTGAGGCAGCCCTTGCCTTTTCAAAAGCTGTCTTATTCAAAGTGTGCCTAGAAATCAGGGAGTTTTATTTCCTATGTGGCTGTTGTTATTATTATTTTGACACAGAGTCTTACTCTGTTGCCCAGGCTGGAGTGCAATGGCACAATCACAGCTCACTGCAACCTCTGCCTCCTGAGTTCAAGTGATTCTGGTGCCTCAGCCACCTGCGTAGCTGGGATTACAGGCAAGCACCAGCATAGCAGGCTAATTTTTATATTTTTAGCAGAGACAGGGTTTCGCCATGTTGGCCAGGATGGCCTTGAACTCCCCATCTCAGGTGATCTGCCCGCCTCAGCCTCCCAAAGTGCTGGGATTACAGGTGTGAGCCACTGTGTCCATCTTCCATGTGGCTTATTATTTATAGTTATACCTCACAATCATTGTGAAAGATTAGGATTCCCAAAATGATTTTTTTGGGGGGAATTTATCAAAATCTCTTGGATGTCCCAGAGCCATCCTTATGTCTCTTCAACAGAAGACAAGGGGATCCAAACAAAAGTTTCATTGACTTACTAAAATTAGGATTTTTTTTTTTTTTTGAGACGGAGTTTCACTCTTGTTGCCCAGGCTGGAGTGCAATGGCGCAGTCTCGGCTCACTGCAACCTCCACCTCCCAGGTTCAAGCAATTCTCCTGCCTCAGCTTCCCAAGTAGCTGGGATTGCAGGCACCCACCACCATGCCCAGCTAATTTTGTATTTTAGTAGAGATGGGGTTTCACCATGTTGGCCAGGCTGGTCTTGAACTCCTGATCTCAGGTGATCCACCTGCCTTGGCCTCCCAAAGTGCTGTGATTACAGGTGTGAGCCATCGTGCCTGGCTAAAACTAGGAAAATTTGATGAAAAACAGAATATTTACACAGGGTCAGAAAATCTCCCTGCCAGATTACTTATCAATTACAAAGGATAAAATGGTTACTTAACAGTATAGCAACCTGGCAATATCACTTTAGCCAAGTGTTTAAGTTATTAGTAATAGAACAAATTGATATCCTGTGCCTCCTGATATGAGGTACTGAGGAGGACACAATGTGTGATCTCCTGCTGAAAAGACAATCTGAGTCTATCACAAGGACCCACCAGAAAACCCAAATGGAAAGAGATTCTACAAAATAACTGACCTATGTTCTTTATGAATGTCAAAAACTTGGAAGGCAAAGAAACAGTGAGGAACTAGTCCAGAGTAAAGGAGACTAAAGACATAGCAAGTAATGCAACCTGTGGTCTTGGATTAAATCCTGAGCCAGAGAAAATATTTTCTTTTCTTATAAAGGATATTAGTGATAAAATTGAATAAATTCTGTAGACTAGCAGACTAGTGAAAATTAATTTTGTGATTTTAATCATCACAATGTGATTACTGAGAATGTTCTTATTTTTGGGAAATACAGGCAGAATAGGCATCATGAAACAATTTAATTTCTCATAGAGATATATAGATATAGATATAGATCTGAGAGAAAGAAAGGGAGAAAAAGACAAAAAGAAAGCAAATGTGGTTAGATGTTAACATTTGGGGAATCTGGGTGTATGCACACACACACACACACACACATATGTGAATTACATGTACTATTTTTTCAACTTTTCTGAGTGCCTGAAATTATTTCAATATAAAATATTTTTGGTCTGATTGATTCCTTAAACTTGTCCATTTCCCTTTGAGGTGTGCAGCATGAGATGTGTGTGTATGGCACTTTTGTTTTTCCTGCACATGTTTGCATGGTGCATATAACCCAGAGAAGTCAATTAAGACCCTCAGCACCAAAACAAAGGCAAGGCTTAATTTCCACGTACGTGTATCCCAGTTCTGCACTACCCTTTTGGATTTAGTAACACCAGAGATTCTCTTAAAAAATTTTTTTTATTTCCATATATTTGTGGGGGCACAAGTGCAACTGCATTGTGGTAAAGTCAGGGCCTTCAGTGCATCCATCACTGGAGCAACACACATTGTACCCACCAAGCAAACAGCAGAGTTTCTCTACCTCCTAACCACTGATATTGTGTACTGGATGATTCTTTGTTGTGGAGGCTGCCCTGTGCATTGTGGGGTGCTTAGCAGCATCCCTGGCTTCTACCCACTAGATGCCAGTAGCATGCCACTCCCCAGTTGTAAAAACCAAAAATATTTCTAGATGTTGCTAAATGTTCCTGTGGGGCAAAATTGGTTCTGCTTGAGAGTCACTAAGTTAGACTATTTCTTCAATGGCATGCACCACTTTCACCCCATGGAATGCAGAGAAAATGCTGTTATTATTTACACTAGGATATGCGCATCAGTCTATTCAGAAGGAGACAGCAGGCTGAAGGACCCCAGCTGGCCCAGGTTTTGTGTGGCGGCCCTGAGGCCTGAGAGCTCCATATTTCAACATTCCCCAAACTAGAGCACACTGCTGGGAAGTACTGTTCTGGAACATGTATATTGATAAACTTCATGATCTCTCGTTTCACGGAGAGAAAAGAAACTTGGATTCCAAGAAGGGGGAGATATTTTGTACAAATTTGTTGTTTTCTCAGTTTGTTGGATTCTGACTGTCATCATAAAAAAACAAAAGAATAAGTAAATGCTTAAACATTCATAATGAAGCTGACAGGTCAACATTTACTCTACATTCTGGAAATCAACATTATAAAAAGTCTGTAAGGGGTTAGTTAGGAAAAGAGGAACTACAGTTTATCAATGCTTATTCTAAGCTGATTATGGGCTTATATATTATATAAAACTTCTGATATATATGATATATGTAAAGTGTATAGCATATTACATATAGTATATATATTCAGATCCTCCTAAGACCTACAGTATATACATATTTAGATCCTCCTAATAACAGATGGTTATTATATATCTATTTAAATCTTCTTACCAATTACAGATTTCAGGGCACATACTTCAATACTCTGTAATGTTCAGGGTTAGGCTTTCAGCTAAGCAGTGTTGAGTAATCTTTCCCTTCTTTGCATATAATTACTCCACCCTGCTATCTTTTATTTATTTTTTTCAATGAATATTTATTGAGTACCTATTATGTGCTAGACACTGGTATCAGAGCTGGTGAAGAAAATAAGTTGAAGAGGGAATATATACTTATTTACAGTGACAGAATTATCCATTTATCTTGATTCAGCTAAACTAAAAGCATTATAATCATTTGTCAGGAAATACACTCTTTATAACACATCCATTGTGCCTGTTAAGGTACTCAGAATCTTTCCCCCTCATACACTCTACCCCAACAAAAAACATCTGGGTGCTTCATGCACTCAAGTTTCAAAGAAAAAAAGTTTGAGAAAAGCATTTTCTCATTACATTTTGGTTAAATAATAAATAAGCTTTGGGTGACAAAAACTGACACTGACCCATTTTTACACGATTCAGTGTGGGATAGTTGCTAATTCAAATAAAGCGATCCAATATAAAATATTATGTGGTGATTTATGAGGCAATGCTTTGCGGTTCTACTCATTTATTAACCAAGCACTATTGAGCAAATACTAGGTAGCAGGCACTATAATCTATTTTATTTCCAGAGTGCTACTCACATCACTCCTATTTTGGCATTTGTTTTGCCAGAACTATGTCCATGGCATCAGGAATGCTGGTGAACTTGTTTCTGTCTGGAGGCTGACGATATTTTTTCTCACTGATGATTTCCGAAGCCCGCTTGTTCTTTTCTGCCTCTAAAGAACCCAAGGGACTCCATCCTATGCCTCTCAGCCACTCTAGGTCAGATTTATATAGATTCTGTGAAAAGACAGAGCAAGCCATCAAAATCCCATTCTCACCTGGATCCTTGATTCAAGTGATTCTATGCATTACAAACAGATGCATTTTAGATTTTCAATAACAATTCCTAGTTTCGCTTCTCTTTGACTAAATAGCTACTCATATAAAATATGAATTAATATATAAACTATTGCATTTAATAGAAACTGACCTCACTTTGCAGTTCATAAACTTTCTTAGCTTGCACAACATCATTCTGATCAGGCAGACATGTCCATTGATGTAAGTAGTTCTTGTAGTCCACGTCACTAACCAACTCCTGACACTTCTTGGCCAGTACCACTCCCAACATGTCCACTGGGCTGGAGAACTTAGTTTTCCACTTCTCAAAATCCTTCTTATATTCTCTTTCACTCTGCATTTTGGCTACATTCATGGACAACACAAGTTTTGGGTCATCTTGCAGACTCCGGAATCCAACATGGTGGCCAAGTTGCTTTCGGTAGCCTTGTTTGTATTTAAACTGAAATCAGAGAAAACACAGCTCTTTTAGTACACAAACAAAGGCCAAGTTAAGCTCAACTTGCTTTTTTTTCTTTTTTTTCTTTTTTGAGACACGGATCTCACTACGTTTCCCAGGCTGGTCTTGAACTCCCAGGCCTACTCTTCTAGCTTCAGCCTCCCTAGTAGCTGGGATTACAGGCACATGCCCCCTCACTCAGCTTCAATTTGCCTTGTTTTCATGTTTGTTTTCCAAAACCGAAATGAGAGAAGGGCTGTCTATGCTAACTTAGTATGGAATGTTTACTTACTTACACTAAGCCTTGTTTACATGGAAGCTTCTGAAGAAATCTAATGTAGTTGAGTATCAATAGAGGTTATAAGAAATTAATTCTAACTAGATGCAGAAATATATGTTTGGTTGTGCTAGCTATTGTGTATTCTGACTTTGGGGTTGTATTTAATACAGTTCTTATGACATTCTTATGGAAATGATAATCCTTATGAGCTAAATGACAGAAAAATCAGGAAGATACATGACTAAGTAAATATACCTAATAGTGGAGACTAATTTATTAAATAGCAGGATTTTTTTGTGGCTTGCCATGTGGTTATGTCATATAACCTTGTCCTTGTCCTGTTTGGGATCCATATCTTGCATGTGCAGATGGCTAAAAATAACTAAATATGTTAGATTAGGAAGAAAATTCCACAAGAGCTCCACGTACTGCCAAATGGATCAAAATGATTACATAAATTTAAGACAGTAAAAGTAAAATTTGGTATTTAGATTCAATTGAGAAAAATTACATGAGTACTAGATGACAGTAACAACAGTGATAACAATAATGAGTATAATAACAGCATTTACTTGACGTTAGGTGCTGAACACATCTTATACCTTACATGATACCCAGCTTCATTATTACATATATAAAATATTCAGGAGTTTAAGTGGACTGTAAGTTCAACATAAGCAATCTGACAAAATTGCTTTTTAAAAAGCAGTGCCATAGATTCTGTATGGGACACAAATAAGCTCTCTGAACTGACCTCCTGTATCAAGAAAACAACACTAAATTTTGAGGGATTCTATTCTGACAGGAGTTTTGAAAAAACAGCATAAATTACAAATAGAATGATCAGAAGATTGAAGAATGTATAAAACTGAAACCAAAGGAGGGCAAATATGAAAAAGTCTGAAGAGCTATCAAGTGGAAGTGGAAATAGGCTACTTGTGGTTTGTAGAACAGAGATCTAGAGCTTATCAGTAAATTATTTAGGTAAAAATAAAAAGCTATATAATGGCAACTGGAAATGATCTAACAAAGAAATGACGTGCCCTGAAGGACTCCAAAATTCCTTTAAAGAATTTTTTTATTTTTGAGACACCGTCTTGCTCCATTGCCCAAGCTGGAGTGCAATGGTGTGATCATGGCTCACTAAAGCCTCAACCTTCCGAGCTCAAGTGATTCTCCCATCTCAGCCTCCCAAGTAGCTGGGATTCCAGGCACGCACCACCATGCCCGGCTAATTTTTTATTTTTTGTAAGGAAAGAGTCTCACTATGTTGCCCAGGCTGGTCTTGAACTCCTGGCTTCAAATGATCTTCTTGCCTTGGCCTCCCAAAGTGCTGAGATTACGGGAGGGAACCACTGCACCCAGCCTCCAAAATTCTTATATTTTTAAGTATCTACAGACTTTTGGAGATGGAGAGAAGGTAGGATGCTGAGTGGGAGATTAGATTAAATGTTCTTTATCTTCCAACTCTAAATTCTATGATTCTAATTCATTAAATTAAATACTTATAAAAATTGTTTTAATTTTCTGAAATTTTATAAATACAAGGACATTTGAAATTGAGGAAAATACATCTCTATAATAGTGGGAAAGTTCACTAATAGTTCATTTGAGAGTAAGATTTCAAAAGGTTCGAATTAATGGGTTCACACAAAAAGAAATGAGGTACTATCAAATGTTGAGTTGTTACGAAATTATTGATGTTATTTCTTCAATTCCTAAACTATCTTTAGCACATAGCATTAAATGAAAATGAGTTTACACATCATTATTGCTTTAGGCTTATCATCTCGCTGATTTATTTTAATAAGGGAATGACCTGCAAGCTGGAGAGTGGGTAATAACGTATCATCATATTAGTTTTCCCACATTTCTGGAGTGCCAGAAATTAAGTGAATTAAATAAAATCTTCCCTTATGTTCTTAGAATTTATTGTCAGATTCCATTTTTAGGCACTCTTTTCCTCCACTTTGTACTTCAACCTGCATATTAACCAAATCCCTGTTTTCTTTTAAAGATTTTAATTAAGAGGTCCTGCTTCCCTATGAAATCCTGGTAATTTATTCACTATAACCAAGACCTTCTGAACTTTTGTGGTTAAGTTTTGGGATTCACAAAATGATATGCTGGCAATACGCAGAATATCTAAGTAAAATACTTGTAAAAAATTAACCAATAGAGACAATACCTAGTTTTTCACCAGATTTGCTACCGTTTCTAATCATAACTAGAATCTACCTTTGGGAGAGTGAGTCTATGAACTTTAGACCAGATTTTCAGCAGAAAGAAGAATTAAGTAAACCCTTATTTCTAAATTTCTGGACCTTCTTGGATTTTTTATGTCCCAAGGTAATTTATTACAATTATATCAATTATATTATACAAGTGCAAAATGGGTTAAACTGAAATAACTGACAGCCTATTTTAAAATATGTGCATATAAAATCTATCAGCATCAGTTTGTTGAGGTTGATTTATTATCTGGCACTTTGAATTTATCTAAAATAGACAAGTAGAAAACAGGAAAATTATATTTTCAGGAAAGTAGGGAAAACTTGCAATCTTGGGTCCTTTGTAACATCCCCAAGTAGAGTACCTTACTCTAATGGATCTTAGAGGTCTTCTGGCCCGACCTCTATTCAGGAAGCCCCTTTTGACATACGAACAGTGAAAAAGAAGAGTGAAACTCTGGATAAATGAAGAGGGTAGAAGAAAATGAAGGAAGCATTATATTTCGAAAGGTAAAGCCTATCTATAAAAATAGTTACTGACATCAAGTTACCTGATTCAGATAAAAATATATCCTTCTAGAACTCAAACTAGTACTCACATCACTAGCAATGTCTCTTGAAGCTTTAGCTAGCTGTACAGAAATCGCATCAACTGGGAGATCATAGCCTTTCTTCAAAGCTTCTTCCCATCCAAGTTTATAGAGTTTCTGAAAATTAAAGATATTCTTCAGCATTATCCTGTTTATATAAAGAATCTCAGCAGATTATTAGGGAAAAGTTTACCTACAGCGTGAATATCAGATCGAACATCATCTACCCTATATTTAAAGATACGGATAAAAATAAAACAAGTTGTTTAAAGGAGTAGAAAAAGCACTGACTCAGCATCATATGACCTGACTTTCATCTTTTTTGGCTGTGAGAATCCTGGTGGTATATTTTATCACAGCCTCTGCTGTTCAGAAACAATATGGTCATATCAGGTACTTTTCTCACTGCTGTTAAATACTGCCTTGGCTTACTATTTTGAAGATAGATATTAAGATAATTGCTAATAAAAAGAAAAACAGGTCACAACATTTTAATTAGCTAAGGGATAAAAGCAATAAATGATGAAATGCTTTTTATAAATTGCAATAATTTAGTTGCAATCTTTCTGAGTTGACTTTACTGATTGAATGGATGTATATGTGTTAGAACTGGGTAATAACAAAAATAGCTCATAGTTATCCAGTACTTTCCATGGGCCAGGCACTGTGTTGAGGATCTTACACAGAATTTCCCATTTAGTCCTCATGGCAATCCAATGTCATAGGTACGTTTATGGTCCCAACTTTAGGGATGAGGAAAGTGAGATTTAGACAGGTAATTGAGTTACCCAGTATCATACATCTCAAAAATGGCAAAGCCAAAACTCATATCAAATCTGTTTGATGCAATTTTTACCTTATTTATGTGTTTATTTATTAGAGACAGGGTCTCCCAATGTTGTCCAAACTGGATTCAAACTTCTGGGCTCAAGGGATCCTCCTGCCTCACCTTCCTGAGTAGCTAGGACTACAGGTGCATGTCATCACACCTGGTTGTTTGATGCAATTTTTTTTTTCAACAATTATCTATTGATTTCCTGCTTGGTATCAAACACAATGAACACAGAGATAAACAGACACAGAACCTGCTCCATGAAGTATACAGTTGTGGCTGAAGCCTTTGCTCTTAACCACTCTATTTTGCAACATCCTGGGCTAATCAGTGTGTCATTTCCAAACTTTCATTGCTTCAACATTTATATCAGTATTTACTATTACATTATTTTATAAGTTCATAAGTTTCAATACAAAACCCTTACAAGTAATTTTTATGTAACTTTACCTGACTATACAGTGTTTGATTCTGCTTGGCTTGTAAAATATCTGGTGTATCAGGCATCACGTGAACATTGGTCTTATCTTTATTCCAATCAGCGGTGTATAAATACTAGGAAGTGGGAAAAAAAGACATGAAATTAGAATAACTGGGACAAGCAGGAAAGAAAAATATGTATTTATATATTAGTACTTGAATGCATTCAATTTGACGTAGTAAAGTAATAACTAAGTAGCATATAATTCAGAAAAGACTCTAAAACAAACTCAGATTTTAAAAAATAATCTTATTTTTCTGTTTTCTACAATGGAAGTATTGAATAATATTATTATAATTAAATATAATTTAATTATAATATTAAAATAATATCATAATTAAATAAATATAATTAAAATTAAATATTTCTAACCCCAAGTAGAAGGTCAAGAGAAGAAAAAAAATAAGAGGTGGGCAGAAGAAGAAGATGGTGTAGGGGAATGATCTGGAACGGTTTGCCACTGCCTAGGAATGATGAACCTGAATTAGATTTCTCCAAACAAGAACCAGAGCCTGCTAGCCTTTCCTCATGTGGGAGCTGTGTGGACGGCCACTGTTCTGTGTACCTTGTTCATGGTATGCGCATTCTGCTTGGCAAGCACCATGTCCATGGAATCAGTCAGCTTCTTAAACTGGAAGTTGCTCGGGTGCTGGCGGTATTTCTGATCACTGGCATATTCAGTTGCTTTCTTGGCCTTCTCCACTTCCAGAGAACCTGCTGGACTCCAGCCAAGCCCTTTGTACCATTCATTGTAATCTTGCTTATATTCATTCTATAAAGAAGACAAGCAAATTCTACTTTATCTTATCCATTTAGACACAAAAGCATGGCATGTAAACAGACTGTGATCTCCCTTCCCATGCTAGGATTCCAACCATCACCCAAGTAGAAGAAAGCCTTACATCACTCTGTATGCGATTCATATTCCTGGTCAGTTCAATGTTCATTGCATCTGGAAGGAGGATGTACTTGTGAATCAGGTGCTTGTAGTTAGTGTTGGTGATGTTGGCTTGGGCATCCTTGGCAGCCGTGACACTGAGCATGTCGGCAGGGGTGTGGTAGCTGGTCTTTGTGTTCTCATAGTTTTTCTTGTACTCCCGATCAGATTGCATCTTAGCCACTTGCATGGAATGGACTAATTTGGGATCATCCTCGAGACTGCGGAAACCAACCATTTTCCCCTTTGCTTTTTCATAATCGTGCTTGTATTTATACTGTGAAGAAAATACGAGTTTTATACAGAGCGATTCCTTTGACTAAAATCAGTCTAGTGTCAATATGCTATATTTTGTGTAATTATAAAATATAATTAAAATTATATTTGTATAGAGTTCTATAGTTCACGAATGCATTTTTCATATTTATTGATGTAACTGAATACAACTCTCCCTTGTGAGGTAGATAGCAAAGTTCTTATTACTGCCCTCATTTTGTAGATGAATAAGCTGAGACCCAGATTGCTGAGCAACTTGTTGAGGCCACTGAGGATTAGAACCCAGATCTTGTGATGATGCATTACACTGACTTATGCATGTACTTTGCTGTTAGTGCTAAAGAGGCCTTTAGTGGGTAAAAAGAACACAGAAAATGAAGGAAAAAAAAAAGCAAAAAAAAAAAAAAAAAAAATTTTTTTTTTTACCTCCCTGAAAATTATCCTGGCAAGTCTTTTATTAAGAGAAAAGGTTCAATTATGAGACACAGAGTGTAATTTTAGAATAGCTTTATATTCGTGGAGCTCCTTTTCCTTTAAGACTCTCTAAACTGCTATAATGGGGGAAGAAATTGTCCTATTTATCATCTCAACTTTCTTCTATAGAGGGGAGATCTTGATCCATAGAGAGCTTCTTTTTCTGCCTATCTCCTTGTGGGATTGCATGTGCAAGTTGGGGGTAGAAGCTAATAGAACCAAATTACTCCAGCGTAATAGAAGGGAGAAGAATTTGGAGTTCTCGGGATAATAAGAGAGAGTGGGATGGGCTGGATAGGTAGGGAATATGAAGAATAGAGATGAAGAGGAAAGAAAGTAAAACTGATGGGTGACCAAGGAAAGAGTGTTTTGAAATGTGCTCCTCCCAGGACCTCCAAGTCATTAAATGCTCCCTGTGAGTGGATTTCTTGTGGAAACAACCAAATGAAAGAACTGAGTTTCATATAGGTGGCATGTTATGACAGTGATGTGTTGGTACACCTGCTTTTTGCCGCACAGTGCGGGAAAAGCCTCGCTTTGTAGTGTTTGCCAATTTCTGTGGTGTAAATACACTCATCATAGCTGATATGAAGCCACCGATGGTTTAACAACTGGTTTGCAACAGTCCCTGATTATTTACTCATCAACCGTCATGAGCCCAGATGATCAGCACTCTTGCATCCATGAGACATCCTGAGAGAAAAATCATCTCTGAAGAAGCAGGAGGCAAGAACAATATGAGACTTTCACCAAGAAAGCTTAGTGAAGGGCTTTGAATTTCTACAAGCCATAGCCTAGTGACAGATTCAAAGTAAGTGTATCTAGATCTCATGAGTCAGGGAGCTGATATCTATGAGGGTCACCATGTGGTTAGCTTGGTGTTTTTTCAGAAATATCAGAGAACACACAAAAGCAAGGTTAAGAAGCATTCACAGAGAGTGAGACCCACTGTTTTTCATATTGTGTCCACTCCGTGTTTCCAGAACTCAACCTTATTATTTCGGTTCCCTAGAAACCCCCAGCCAGGTGACTGCTTTCCTTCGGACTTACATCACTTGCAATATCTCTGGAAGCCTTAGCAGCTTTGATAGGAATTGCATCCGTTCTGAGATCATAGCCTTTCTTTTTAGACTCTTCCAAGGAAAGTTTGTAGAGTTTCTGTAAACAGAGGCAAAGGGAAGAGTTTTCTTCTAAATATGAAAGCCTGGATTTATTTTAGAAGAGTAAACTACCACTGTGGCATCTTTTTTTTTGTTTTTGAGCAGAATGCTTCATTGGTGCTTTAGTGGCTGAATGTTCTTACAAGTAACATAACTGTGTTTGAAAAACAATCTATAACAAACTTAAACATGTTTTCAAGAAACTACCAGAAAAAACTAAAAGTTACTGGTCTCTATCAGGTTGTAAATATACTTAAAAAATGTGAAAGTCCTGGAGATTCTTATTGATGCAAATAAGAGTTAAAGGAAGACTACAAAACACCCCTATTCTTACATCAAAAGAAAAGTCACTGTTTTATAATCAGCACTTTTATTTGTATAATAATGTGGAATCTACAATTAAAGAAAAACTCAGCTATTCCAAATCTCTGTGGAATTCAAACAAAGAAACAAACAAAAAAATAGGCAGGATTAGAAGATTTCCTAGCTACTATGATTAGACGCAAAAGGAAATGAAATAAAACATCGATACATTTTCTAACAAGTGTTGCACATTCCTTGTTGTGGGGTTTGCCCCAAATTCTTCAAAATGTTCTTCTTCCCTTTCCATTTAACCCCTTTTTCAGAACCATCTCAAAGGTTTGATGGAAGGGCTCTCTAAGAACGAAATTCCAGAACTCTCATTTCCTTTTCTCTTCTCCTGGCCCCGAGCCTGTTTCTTTCTACCAAATCTCTCAATTTAATAAGGAGTGCCCCCCTAGAACAAAATCCAATCACCCTTCAAATTCTTACTGCTTGGCCCAACCCCATCGACAGGCCTACTCCAACTCCGCAAAGCAAAATTAGAAAGAGAAAGAGCCTCATGTGTGGATTTCCACCATTATTTTTAAAACATTCACTCCCATAACTGAGAGAGATATTAATTAATTTGTTCTTACTGGTTGAAATCTGCTGGAGAGAAAGATGACAACAGGAGGAACTATACTTACATCACTCATATTAATTGCATTTGCCTTTGCCAAAATAATCTGGGGGATATCAGGCATGATGTGGACTTTGGTTTTATCAGCCTCCCATGCTTGTTTGTAGAGATGCTAGGAAAAAAACAGTGTAAATTAGTGTTTAAAATCTTAAAAGAAGCTTACTTAGTACATACATATCATTGTACACATATATATCGATATTTCATGTGGTTTTATTAACTAGGTTTAATTTATTCATTATTTTTGAGACGGAGTCTCATGCTGTCACCCAGGCTGGAGTGCAGTAGTGCAATTATGGCTTACTGCATCCTCCACCTTCCAGGCTCAAACAATCCATCCTCCCACCTCAGCCTCCTGAGTAGCTGGGACTACAGGCATGTACTACCATGCCTGGTTAATTTTTGTATTTTTCATAGAGATGGGTTTTTGCCATGTTGCCCAGGCTGGTTTCAAACTCCTGAGCTCAAGCAATCCACCTGCCTTCACCTCCCAAAGTGCTATTATTACAGGCATGAGCCACTGCACCTGGCCCAAAAAAATTTTAATGGAAAAGTTGCTTATTCAAGCAATACAGTAGGGAGGATATAAGATGGAAAGTAAAAATGCTTTATCCCCTTACCTTACAGCACAGAGGTAGCATTTGCCTCCTAAAATTTTCTATGTACATTAAAACACACATATAGTCCTTTTAAAATATACATGAAGTCATGTTCTACATCTTGATTTTTAACTTAATAATAGAGACATCTTGAACAACTTCTTAAAATAATTTATTTCATTCATTTGTAGAGCTACATAGTATTTCATTAGGAGGTATAATCTAATTAAGTTAACCAGTTCTCTGTTGATGAATATTTAACTTATGGCCTCTAGCCTTTTTCTACTACAAGCAATGTCATGATCCTTGTGGTGGACATGGAGATGTGCCACCAATATACCCATTCAAGGAAGGACCTGATTCCCCAACTTTTGACAGTCTCTAGTCATCAGCTATCTCACTCAAGAGCGTGTGCTTCCCAGATAACCACACTCAACAGCTCATTGAAGTGGGTGTACAAAGATCTAGCCATTTCAGCTCAATGCAAGTCTCTACTACAGAGACACTTGAGAGCCCTCTGTGGGACTGGGCAAGCCTTTGTCATGCCAGCATCACTGTTCAACTTCTCCTCCCGCCTAGTCCTTCCTCCCAAGGACTAGGATCCCTAAAAAATACTCTGTACTCGAATTTTCATCTCAGCATCTCCTTTCAGAAACCCTAAACTGCAAACATATTCTTGTGTGTATGTATGTATGTATATCTTTGCACACATGTATAAGGATTTCTACAGGGTAATGATACCCGAATTTTAAATTTTAACAAACATTAACAAATGGCCCATTAAAAGTTTGCTTTAACAGAAACTCCCTTACAGATATTGTGTGTAACACAGCTTTTAATTTTGCAAATGCAATAGATGAAAAATGCTATCTCTTTTAGTCTGTCTTAATTAAAATAAGAATAACCTTCTTCTGGGCTAGAGGTTGGCAAACTTTTTCTGTATAGACAGAAATTCTTTTAAATTTCAGGCCTTGTGGGCTACAAAACTGCTGTCATTAGCTACTCAACTCTGCTGCTGTAGTCCAAAAGCAGCCAGAGACCACACGCTGACAAACAGCTGTGGTTGTGTAACTATAAAACTTTATTTACAAAAACAGTCATTTTTCTGAACCTTGTTTTAGACCAGCACTATGCAACAGAACTTTCTGCAATGATGGAAATGTTCTGCATAATCCAATATGGTAGAACTCGATTGAGTACTTGAAATGTAGCTAATGTGAATGAGAAACCGAATTATTAATATGATTTATACAAACATAAATCAACACATGTGGCTAGTAGTAACAGTATTGGGCAGTGAAATGCTAGTGAAAAGAGCAGTGTCTAGTTATCAGAATCCCTGTTCTAGTCCAGACCCCGCTGTTGACCTGCTGTGTACCCTTTTGGGAGGTGCTTTGCTTCTCTGGGCTGTTCTTTTCTCAATTCTGCAGTGGGAGGATTCAACTTGATGATCATCAAGATGTCTCTCAGTGCTAGTGCATGTTAGTTCTATGATTCTCCTCTTGGCATCATTATTCTGAAATGTTAATCACTAACACTGAAAAAAATAGATATCCTCATAGATTAGATTCTAAATCTTAAAAGAGGCACAGAAATTTGTGCCTTGTCTTTGAGGCAGGTCCCTTTCAAGGAGATTGATCTCCACAAATCATTCAATTCTCTGAAGACTCCAGGGGGTTTACTCTGTGGCTTAGCATAATCCAGTTCTATCTTTCTAGCACAACTAGGGCCATTATTTTCTGCAACGGTTTCATGTTTAGATCCAAATCATCTTTTTCTCTATTATGTTAATCAAAGGCATTTCTCATTTTGATCTACCAGTGCTGCTGCAGTTATTTTATTATTTTAACTTCAAAACAGATGTTCAAGGTTGATTGTACTTGTTGGTTTTGATCTCTTATTGCAAATCAATGTAAAAATGGAGAAAGGCTTTTCTAAAAGCTGGAATAATTCATGACCCAAGGGAACACTGATGTAGAACAATTGCCCTCAAGATTGCCCAGAGAACATTCTGGTTTGAAATGCTGCTACAGCCATATAATCTTGGAATTTTCTTTGATCCCATCAAAACAGAAAGGAAACTGGGCTTTGGGGGGTGGTTTGCAACACCAGCTGCCATCAGGAAATCGGCTGATTCAGTGTTATGAATGTCTATTAAACCTCACCTTAGACAAATAGGACTCATTTTCAAGAGGTGCAATAAAAGAAAAAGTCCCTATTTATTTGGTTATGTCAATAAGATAGGGTGGTTCATTGAAGATTTGAGACTACTAGTTAGAAATAATTCCTATCTTTTTTTTTTTTTTTAACCACAAGACTCTTTTCTAGGTAAAATAACCTCAAGTGTGATGCCCTATAACTGTATTAGCAAAGCCTGTGGATTAAATGTAAGTTATACCTGGATTCTCTCTGATGCATATGAAACACTGCATTATTAAAAGACTTACTTCGTTCATAATTTTTGCATTATTCTGGGCCAAAACCATGTTCATCGAGTCCATCAATGTGGAATACTTCAAAGTGTCTGGGTGCTGGCGGTACTTCTTTTCACTAATAATCTCCATGGCTTTCTTGTTTTTCTCCGCTTCCAGGGAGCCCAGAGGGAGCCATCCAATGCCCTTCATGAAGTCAGCATAGTCAGCCTTGTACTGATTCTGCAAAAGAGGAAAATAACGAGAAGAAACTGAAACTTTCCAAGAATTCCAAGTGTGTGTTTAATATTCTATAACTTCCACTTCATTTGTAACTTTTCCACTTCAACATTTGCTAGAATATTGGTATTTAACCAATAGCATGATGAACTTCAACCATTTTGTCCCTAAAATTTTATCCTTTTTATATTTCCTTGCATGATAAACTAAAAAATAAGCAGAAATGTCTTTGTGATTTGTTTTTCTCAATGCCTTCATAAAGAAAAAGTACTAAGAAATACCACTTAGATTCATCTGCCAGGTCACTGTTATCTCCTTGAGAAAAGCAACTATGCTGACCTTTCTTACAAAAACTCCCAAGGCCCTTTGGTTAATAGATGACTCTGGAAACCCCATTTTTCCCTTTCACTGTCTTTGATCACCCAGCACCATTACAATTCCCTCAGGTATGCCAGAAACCTTCCTGGTACTTTGTGTAAATTTCATTTTTTGCTCCTCAGCTTTGACATTTCTCTCTACAACTGTACCATGGTTGCTTTCATTCAGGCACTTATTACCTCCCTGGCAATTAATAGCTCAGTCCTCACATTCCCAAAGATAAATGTAGGCTTGCTTTGGTAGGCTTGCTTTGGGTTTGTAACTTAATTCACCTCTCCAACCATCAAATGGCCTCTTTAGCTAAATTCTTGGCTCTATTCCTTCTCAGTCTTTCTTACATTTAGTCCAAAAGCTGCATCAGTCATCACCTTCTCAAAAAATTTCATTAGTAAGGTAGGCAATTGCAAAGTTAGAAGTGGTAGAATGAAACCCGGTTGGGAGGGAGGGGCTGGAACTATCAGGTTATCTGATTTCTTACTTTCCCTTTTATTCCTCTATTAAAAGCCTATTATGCTTTTGACCACCTTTGCTAGATATATTTCTTTCAATACACTCTTTCTGAAATGAAGTTCCATTTGCTGTTGTGGAATTCAACATCCAACAATGCTCACAGCAACAATAGTAGAAAACAAGACTTTAGTTTCTAGAATTTATCTCCTTTTGTTAAAAGACATGAATTCAATCTAAGGTAGCAAATGAAACACTATGTTGGGAAACAGCAGATGAATTTCTTTCAGGATTTTCAAAATGTCATGACTTATGGTCATTCATGGTTACTTATTATCCAGAGTAAGCGCTCTGCAAATGTGGCTTTCACATACATCACTCTGAATCTGCATCCTAGTTTTGGCCAATTCAAAGCTCATGGCATCAGGAAGCATGTTGTAGGTATGGATCACGTTCCTGTAGTTGGCGTTGGTGGCCACTTCCTGAGACTTCTTGGCAGCCACCACACTGAGCATGTCCACCGGGGTGTGGAAGGAGGTCTTGGATTTCTCGTATCCCTTCTTGTACTCCCGGTCTGACTGCATCTTGGCCACCTGCATGAAGTGCACCAGCTTGGGGTCATCTTCCAGGCTCCGGAAACCAATATGTTTCCCTTTGGCTTGTTCATAGGCTTGCTTGTATTTGTACTGTGGACAGAGAAGACATGACGGTGATGAAAATGGTAAAAGAAAGAGAACAAAGTACCATTCACTACGTGACATTAGCTTTGTCTTAGATGAAGGGTTTTACAGCTATTCTAAAATTAGAAGGGAGGCACTTGTGAGAGGCAGGGAGCAAACTCTTTTTACTTCAATTTTGTTTTTCCCAGACTTGAATCCATGGAAAGAAAATAATCTCAGAGTTAATTGAAGAGATGTGTACATAAATTGGTTTAGAGAGATTTAGAAAGCAGATTTCCCCACTCAGCTGTCTAAGTGACAGAAAAGACTGCAGGCATGATTTCTCATGGTGCATCTTTAAAGAGAGGGCCTGGCCATGGGCCTCCTGGTAAAACATGTAGATTGCATCTTTACATTTGCTTAGAATTGCACGTGATTTGAACGGACTCTAAAGGCTATTTATTTTAACAAGATTCAGTCACTACTTACATTAAATAATGAACAGATGATTAGAGAGTACTTGGATGAGGTGAAGGGAGGTGTCTTGTGTGTCACATGGGATGGCATTCCCACCAACCCTGAATGGAGCTGACCACAGCTCCTACATATACACAAGCTTGGCACATTTGTTCTTACTTGCCCAGCCCCAAAAAGGCCCAGTGGAAGCGCTTACATCACTGGCAATGTCTCTAGAGGCTCTTGCAGCCTTTATTGCAATGGCATCAGGTCTCAGGTCATATCCTTTCTTCTTTTCTTCTTCCCAGCCAGCTTTGTACAGTTTCTAAACAATAAAATAGAAAAACAACAGCATCTTGTTATTGGGGTTAGAATAGAGGTCCTGACTACAAAGTGGTTGGCATGTAAAAAGGCAGACGTAAGTATCAGTTCCCTTTAACCTTCTTCCCAGCTTTTGCTGTTGTTAATCTACTTACATCACTCATGGTGATTTGATTTATTTTGGAGAGTAAAATATCTGGTGTGTCAGGCATGACATGAATGGTGGTCTTGTCCTTGTTCCATTTTTCAGTGTAGAGCTTCTGCAACGAGAAAGTCAGGTGCATGATTTTACAGCAGGACAAGTTTGACCCAATGCTAGCAAGAGGAAGAGATTTACATCTACATGGTAGAAGAGGTTAAATGTTGATATTAGAAAATGGATGAAATGGCCGGGCGCGGTGGCTCACGCCTGTAATCCCAGCACTTTGGGAGGCCGAGGCGGGCGGATCACGAGGTCAGGAGATCGAGACCATCCTGGCTAACGCGGTGAAACCCCGTCTCTACTACAAATACAAAAAACTAGCCAAGCGTGGTGGCGGCGCCTGTAGTCCCAGCTACTCGGGAGGCTGAGGCAGGAGAATGGCGGGAACCCGGGAGGCGGAGCTTGCAGTGAGCCGAGATCACGCCACTCACTCCAGCCTGGGCCACAGAGCGAGACTCCACCTCAAAAAAAAAAAAAAAAAAAAAAAAAAAAAATGGATGAAATAACAAAAAGATGGGCCAAGTAAACTAAACACACAATGAGAAAAAAAATTGTTGAATAAGGCAATCCTCTACTACCAAAGCACCAAATACCATCTTGCCCCCACTGCACAACCATGTGGAGTTTTGTGGTTCTGTCACATTCTTAACATGCTGTTGAGCGATGACCTGAGGGGGTCGCTATGAAAGAGAACGCGCTAAACATGATGTAAGCAATAGAGTCCCCTCCCACCAATGCCATCAAGACTATCAGAAAGATAGAAACACTGAAGGAGATGATGGGGGAGTGCCAGGCTCAATGGCATGAATATCATGAGGGTTCCCTGGGCAAGGCTGGCAGATGAGTCCTTACCTTGTCCATGTTCAGTTTGTTACTCTTGTTAAGTGCCTGTTCCATTGTGTCCATGGCATACGTGAATTTCAGCTTCTCAGGGTGCTGGCGATACTTCTTCTCACTAAGAATCTCTCCTGCTTTCTTTGCCTTCTCCACCTCTAGGGACTCTATGGGGACCCAGCCGATCCCTTTCATCCAATTGGTGAAGTCAGATTTGTACAGATTCTTTACAATGAAAAAAACAATCATTTCAGAAATAGTCAAGGCTTGGGTTTCTTTGGCTACATGATTTACTTACAATCAAAAGAAAAGGGAAGCTGAGAGGGGAGAATAATCTGCTTTTACTCCCTGCAGTCTTTCAGAAGAAATTAATTATAAAAGTAATTGCATTCATAGTGGTTTTGAACAGGAAATCCTGACCCAGCAATTCCTTTAAAAGTTAAGTTTCTTCAGAAAAGAAATGAAAATTAACAGAATTTTGCACTGGAAGGAAAATTATATAACACCTATTTGAGCCTCCTAATTTTTCATAGACAATATCGTATGTTTGGCTGTAACACCAACATTTTAAATATATGTGTATGCATATATATAAAATTAACAATAAAGCTACCTATAGTTTAAATGAGTGAAATCCTAAAACTCCAAGTTCTGGAGGGAATCCTTAATTACAGTGAGTGCAGCCAGGTGTGGGATGGAGTAAGTGGTTCCTGTTTTTCCCTCCCACCCATTAGAAATGGATAACAACTTGGTAACCAGCACATACATCGCTCTGAATCTGCATAGCATTCCTGGAGTGCTCCACATTCAAGGCGTCGGGCAGGAGAGTGTAATGGTGGTATGGCTGTCTGTAGTTGGCGTTGGTGGCAACCTCCTGAGATTTCTTTGCAGCTGTCACACTGACCATATCCAGAGGTGTGTGGTACTTGGTCTTGCTGGCTTCATAGCCCTTTTTGTACTCACGATCAGACTGGATTTTGGCCACATTCATGTAGTGAACCAGTTTAGGATCATCCTGAAGACTGCGAAATCCAACTTGCTTGCCTTTGGCTTTCTCGTAGGCCTCCTTATATTTGCACTATTTGAAAACAAAGGGCAGACAGAAGTTGGATAGCATAGAAGTCTGATATAAACTGAATTTATACAACAAATAAAGCAAAAGCCAACTTCAGTCTGAATCTAGGTAACATTGAAGTTTTTTTTTTTTTTTTTTTTTTTGTATTTTAAAATAAACAATTAGCAAACTATTTTTAATGGCTCATTTGGAGACCTGCCCTGGAGATCATTAAGAATGGAATAATGGAATAGTTTATATTTATACTCTTCATAAGTAGATTACTTGAATAACTCAAATGTTCCTGAGAAGTCTGCTTATTAAGCATTTGATGTACCCTTTTTTTTTTTTTTTTTTTTTGAGACAGGGTCTTGCTCTGTCCCTCAGGCCAGAGTGCAATGGTGCAATGATGACTTGCTGCAGCCTCTGGGGTCCTCCCTCCTCAGCCTCCCAAAGTGCTAGCATTAGACATGTGAGCCACCATGTCTGGTCAATGTATTCTTTTTATTATATTTCCAGTATTAATTTGTATTATCTTAAAAAGTATTTGCATAATTATGAGTAAATTTCAGCCCTAATACAAATTAGTGTATTAATCTTGAAATTAATGCATTTTTACTCTATCAAGGCATTATGTCAATTCATACATGAATATAACTTAGTTTGTAAAAAAAATTAACTAAAATCTTGTTACATAATTAACTATAAGTAATTAACTAAAATCCTGTTATGTAATCCATGGAAATAGAAATATGAAAGACCAGAAAGAATTAGCAAAATATGTTTTCTGGTTTTCCATGTTTCTATTTCTATGGGGTTTTTTCCTTCGTGGAAATTATAAAATTAAAACACTGAATTCTTTTAAAATACTTGGAGACTTTTCTAATTTAGTGATATTTTAGTATATCATGACTTTTTCCAAGACAAAATCCAAATGAAAAGTGGCTTTTAAGTTCATAACAATGATACTAATGAAAGTTTCAAATACTTCACAGTTTTTAAAAAAGAATTTTCTTCTTTGTAATAACTTTATTAAGCTTTTAAATATGTGAAAAATATTTTAAGTGAGGCAATATAAACAATGTAATTGGCAATTAGGATTTTAGGAAGTATTTTTATATTGTAATTTCTTTACTTGCTTCTTTATGTAGTTAATACAGTCTTATACATCACATACAGATTTTTTTTTTCTTTTTTAGAGATAGGATCTCACTCTGTCACCCAGGCTGGAGTGCAGCGGCGCAGTCACAGCTCACCGCAGCCTCAAACTCCTGGGTTAAAGAGATTCTCCCATCTCAGCCTCTGAAATAGCTGGGACTACAGGTACACACCACCACACCTGGCTAATTTTTTTTTTTATTTCTGTAGAGACAGGATCTTGCTACATTGCCCACGCTGGTCTTGAACTCCTGAAGTTTTTTAAACAGACAGGAAGTTTCCTACTTTTAAATTAGACTTACATCACTAGCAATATTCCTTGAACTTTTTGCAGCAACAATTGGGATGGCATCTGGTCTCAAATCGTAGCCCTTGGCAATGGTTTTCTTCCAATCTGCTTTATAATGAGCCTTCAAAAAAGTAGAGGTTATTTTATTATTTGACATCATTAAAAGAGGAATGAAACAGAATGCCAAAATGTTTCTTATAAAACATGTCATAATAGATCCCTTTCTATTAAGACAATCTATGAAGTTAGGACTATTAGTTTGTCTTTTATGTATATACTTGATTTGATTTAAAAGGATCAGTAAACTGTATATACGGTATAATCTCAACTGATCAAAAAATATATATTCTTGTATAACAAAGCAACAGAAAGGTAATGCTTTGACTGTTGGATAACAGAAGATTTTCATTTATTTTTCATAATTTTCTATATGTTCCAACTTTTCTATAACACATAATACTTTTGGAGAAAAGTTTCTTGTAATGAAGCATTTCAAGCTTATAGAAAGCTATGCATACTAAAACTAAAAATACAGATGTAATACAACTCAGCTTTAATTGATCTTAATGCTTAAATATTACTTAGAAAATGCTTAAATATTACTTGTAAAATTTAAACAAAAATTTTTGTCACTTTTGACAATAAATTGATTACTTCTATAATCTTGCTTATCTTAAAGCATTTTTCTCAAAGTCTTCTTACGGTAGTATTTTGAAAGCCTAATAAACTAGAGAGAATGATCACCTTTTAAGGTGCATTATGCACTTTAAATGAAACCAAAGCACAGGGAATGTATAGTTTGTATATTGAAAACAGAGCCTAAAAACATTGAAAAATGACTAAGCCAATCTTTTTAAGAAATTAACAATTTATTCCAAGTTTAATTTATGTTTTTTAAATTAGGATTTATATCTTTTTTTTTGAAAAAAAAAAAAAAGGAAACAATTTCATAATAGTGGATTTAAACATTACCACCAGTTAGATGTCTAGACTACTCAAGAGAGGTTAGTTACATATAAAAAAAGAGTTTGTGAAGAAATTTTTGGATGTTTTAATAAATAATTAAAAGTTGCAGAAAGCAATATTTTCCATACTGCAGACTAGGCACTCTTGTGTTTTCCAATCTTGTCTGTCTCATGGTCCTTTTTTTTTTCTTAATAGGACACAACTCACTTGACTGACTTTATAACCCACTAATGAGTCACAGCCCATAGTTTGGAAAAGTCTGTATTAAGCAAAATTTTATTGTGGCCCCCTGGGCTCATGTTGTATGGTTAAGGATTTAATGTGGAGGCTCAGGGTCCACACTGAGTTGCACCTCCTACAATTCTCAGGGCAAGAGTTGCAAAGAACCAGAAAGGAGAGGCCTACGTAGGCAATATTAGCACCAGGCCAAATACTCACATCACTCATGTTGAGGGCGTTGACCTTGGCTTGAATAAACTGAGGCAATTCAGGGTCAATAGTGTACTTGTGCTTCAGTTTCTCTCCCTCCACCTTGTAGTTCAACTAAAAGCAAAGGAGACGACATGCACATATCATTAGCTGACATAATGTAAATTTCATCAAGCACAGACTCCTTTAAAAAGGAAGGCTATCATTTGTATTTTCCATTTATGAGACAAATGCCTACTCTGTCGTGAGGGAGGGGCCCTGGTAGATGCATTTATGTTCGCGTTCTACCAGTATTTATTGGACAGCACTGTTGGTCAGGCAGGGTGGTAAGTTCTGTGTTTAAAGAGGTAAGGAAGGCAGATCTGTCCTGTCGGAGATTATTGTCCAATACAAAGGACAGACATAAAACATGTAAACTACAAACTATCACTAGAATTTGTGATGTGTTATCAATGGAATAATTGTAGCAAAGAAACAAGGATGGTCGGTAAAGCCACTCTGCAGAGGTAACATTTACGCTCAGACTTGGAGACAGGGGCAGAGGAAGAGCATTCGGGACCCGAGGCTGGAAATGTGCCCGGGTGGACATGGGGGTGGGGCAGTATTAGACAGAAAGTGCAGAAGGTCCACAGAGAGGAGGGTCTTTTGTCAAGTTGATGAGTTTAGATTTCACTTCATATTCAAGAAATTCCTAAGAGGTTTTACATATAAGAGGGACATGCTTTGATTCGTGTTTTAAGACAGGCTCTCGTGGCTGTTTGAGACCATAGGCAGGGAGTCCAGATAACAGGTTATAGAAGTTGTCCACACGAGCCATACAGAAGCTGGAAGTAGGGTTGGTGGCATTTGGGAGCAGGCTGGCTGAGAGATATTTAGGAAGCTGACTCAGCAGAGGTACTGGATGTGGGAGTTCACACAGGGAGGTGTTAACGGTGACTGCCAAGTTTCCAGCTTGAGTAACGAGGTAGATGTTGATAGCATTTATTGTGATGGGGAAGACTTTATATAGTGAGTGTACAGTTTGCCTAGCTAACTGGAAAAACACCGCGAGAAGCGACATCTCGCTCAGTACAAAAGAAATCAAGAGAATTGACACCATTTATTATCCCTAAGATAGAATTAACCCTTAGACATCTGTGATAATGTGGGGGCAGGAGCTAAAATCCATAGATCTTCAAATTGAAGGCAAGCAAAGCATTTCCCCACCTTCCAAAGTCTGGGGCTAAAATACAAAAAGTCTTTCTTTGCTTTTTACTTACCCCTCTCTTTCTGGTGGAGGCATTTTAACAGAACTCTAAAATTAACCAGTCATGTGAGGCCCTGAGCATTATAATTAGCTTCTACAGAAAGAATAAGAGTCCATATAGATCTACAGAATGAGATCCCAGATGACTGCAAATAAACTGTTTATCTCCTCCCCAGAGGCCTCATTCTAAGATTGCCTCTCAGAGCATGGAGCTATTATGCGAGGGGATTAGGACATTATGCATCTTTCCTCTGTGGCTAGGTAGAAATACTGCAACCCAGAGCAATAAATAACTTGTTTTACAATTCACAAAGAGCCACAGATAATAATAGTAATAATGTCATTTCATATGTATAATGCGTATCTGCTTATGAATAGCACAGGCTCTCTACGTTTGGAAAACAAAGCAAATTTGGAATAGTCCCGCGTTTTCGTCTCCCTATTTTTCCCATGTTCAAGATCCCAGTTGCTTCAAAAGGCAGCCCTTTCTCTCATACCTATGAAAGCAGTTTATTTGCTAACATAGATGCATCCTCACGCATTGAATTAAGAAGGATGGAGGAGCGGCTCAGACACGTGTGGTTATTTACGGGCAAATCCTTTTGAACGGAAAGCACTCACATCACTTAGCTGCTTTGTGTTATGCTGAGCCAACACCATGCCCATGGAATCAGGCAAACTTGTGAACTTGATGGTATCTGGGTGCTGTCGATACTTCTTCTCATTTAATGCATCGCCTGCTTTCTTGACCTTCTCCACCTCCAGGGAACCAATAGGGATCCATCCGACGCCCTTCAAGAAGCTGTTATACTCGTCTTTATACACATTCTGTAAAAGGGTAAGCTCATATGAGAAGATACCCTGGAGAATATTCAAGGGATGTTTCTAGGATCTGCAACTCTATCCAAGGGAAATGAATAGCAACTCTTCAGCATGCTCATGTCTGACTGTCTGTCACAGAGCTTATCTGGAGTGTGGTAATAAGAAGAAGCTGTTCTGTTGTTAAAGTGCATTATACAATACAGAAGGGAATCTAGGTCACGTATTTTTGTGGGTACTGCTAAAAAAATTTTTTTTGTCACTTTTGACAATAAATTGGTACTTTCCATAATCGTGTTTATCTTAAAGCATTTTTTTAAGTCTCTTACTGTACTATGAAGCCTAATCAAACAGAGAGAAATGATCATGCTTTAGAGTGCATTATGCAACACAGAGGGGAATCCAGGTCACTATGGGTGCTGCTAAAAAATATTTTGTCACTTTTGACAATAAATTGGGCTTTCCTTTTGATTCCACTGAAGACTTCAAAACTAAATTACATCCGTACTATCCACCTAGGCTATGCTTGGGCTCATCTGGGGAGCAATGTTTTCATCAAGTGCCAATAAATGTGTAGCACTTCTTCCCTTTACAGAGGACAATTCTAACAGAAATCTGGCTCCTGCAGCAGGAGATGCTGTGAATGTTAAACACCTTTCCATGCAACTCTCCATGAATCATGTTGCAAGCACAAAGCTTTCCTGGTTCATTTTAGATGACTCATTACAGAGATTTACATGGATGACATTGTGATCTTCAGTTAATAAAGGAAAAAGGAAAAAAAAAAAGCACCTTTCCCAGACTCAGGAAGGATAGAAAATTCTTCTATTTTGCATTTTGTATCTATCACCATGGCAGACAACCCATCAGGAACACCCATCTCCTCTTGCTGAGAATCAAAGTGGCTCGCAGAGTTAGTGGAATATAGTTTTATCTTTCATCCGTAAGTTAATAAAGACAACATCAATGATTATGATATGAGCACACAAAGCAGGCAAAAACAGCTTGTCTACCATGCCTTTGGTAGTCTTTCAGTAATGGCTGTTTATTCTAAAGTGCATTTTTCAAATAGCTTACTGTAGTAAGAAGTCTAATAAAAGCGAGAAGTGATCATCCTTTAAGTGCAAACATCTCTGGGTCTGTTGTTACACATACTTACATCACTCTGAATTTGATTGACATTCCTTGTATGCTCAAGACTCAGGGCATCAGGTAGATATGTATAATGATGCAATGGCTGTTTGTAGTTGACATTGGTAGCGACATCCTGGGCCATCTTTGCAGCTGTGATGCTAACCATGTCCCCAGGGGTATGGTAGCTGGTTTTGGTGTTCTCATAGTTCTTCTTGTATTCACGATCAGACTGCATCTTTGCCACATTCATATAGTGGACCAGCTTGGGATCATCCTGGAGGCTTCTGAAACCCACATGCTTTCCCTTTGACTTCTCATAAGCTTCCTTGTATTTATACTGTGGAGGCAGAATTGGGTTAGCAAAGCCCTAGGCATTGATAGCAATTACATTCACATATAAAGATACTCAGAACTTTGTGACTTTCTCAAGAGTGTACAAAAAATGCAAACCACAACCTCCTCCTCCAAAAGGTTTAGTGAAAACATATATTGGAGTTACAAGCGAGTGTCACAATAAATTCAAGATCAGTTTATTTTCTTTGCTATGACTCCTACAGATGGATTTGCATGTGGAACTTTATTTTAAACAAACTGAATTTTCACACTTAATACGAACATGACACATTCTAACTATAAGACCAGTATCTCTTGGTTTCATAGGGTTTCATAGGTTTCAATTTAATATGTTATTTACATCACAAATATGAGTACCAGCTATAGGATAGCTGGGCCTTCACTGACTCCGTTTATCAGCAGCTGCTTCCCAAGCTCACTGCTAAAACAGTTGCAAATGAATTAAGGAGCCACAGTAAGGGCAGGACCTGCTGTGGGGTTTTCCCATCAATAAAAACCTAATGGAAAAAGTTCTGCTGTCCAAAGTCTCTCACTGCTGGAATCAGCAATGGAATATAGACTGAGCAATCTTGTAACAGGTCAGAACCTCAATTGTTATGCAAGAGAATTCAAACCCACTTAAACCCTGCAGACTTTCAGCTCCTGCAATTTAAGGCTTAATTCATAAACAAGAGTTTAGCAGGCAAAAGGATTGTCAAGTAATTTCTAGGCATGTGAAAAATTACTGTGCAAATGCTTAAGAAAAAAAAGGAACAAAGTTACAAAGTTATGCTGTGGACTTTCACTTTCTACTTAAACTAGAAATGTATTTCATAGTGATGTGCAATGTGTGCAGATCTTTGAGGAAGATGTTTTCAGTACCATTCCAATAAGGAAAGCAGTAGAGTTTTTACACCTCTAACACCTATGTGGTCTGTACATCCAGTTGGTTTCTTTCTTCTCTTTTCTCAAAACAAGATTTTAGTCCCTGGGATAGCATGTAACAGTGAACTCTGCAGGGCATGCATGCTTCCTAAAATTTTCTTTTCTTTTTTTTTTTTTTTGAGACGGAGTCTCACTCTGTCGCCCAGGCTGGAGTGCAGTGGCGTGATCTCGGCTCACTGCAAGTTCCACCTCCCAGGTTCATGCCATTCTCGGGCCTCAGCCTCCCAAGTAGCTGGGACTACAGTTGCCCACCACCATTCAATCTCCTGACCTCATGATCCACCCTCCTCGGCCTCCCAAAGTGCTGGGATTACAGGTGTGAGCCACCACGCCTGGCCAAAATTTTGTTTTTCAAAGATGGAAAGGAGTAGAAGTGTTATAGGAAATGGGCATCAATTTACATGAATCGAAATTATATCCTTAAAAAGTGGACTTTTCCCCTTTGGTTTATAAAATCTGTACATTTTATATAACATCTTTTCAATTTTTTTAATACAATTATAATGCAGGCAGTCATTTGAATTTAATGTGGTAATGTCAGTCAGGGTGTTCCCACTGAAAATAAGTGTGGGCTGTCAGGGAAATGTGTCAGTGAAGGCAATTTGGGCTATGAATCAAAGGAGAAAGCTACTGTCAGATTTATGACAGCTCTACCAAGTGGAGTCAACTGAAAAGAACCATAAAAGTGCTTCTAAAAGCGACAGGTTTTCCAAACAATATTTTGAGAATTTAAATGCCATTAATTTAACATATTTCTTTCAATGAAGTATCAATTTAAACAAGCATTTGATTACTTTTTTTTGAGACAGAGTCTCGCTCTGTTGCCTAGGCTGGAGTGCAGTGGCACGATCTCGGCTCACTGCAAGCTCCGCCTCCCGAGTTCACGCCATTCTCCTGCCTCAGCCTCCCGAGTAGCTGGGACTACAGGCGCCCACCACCACACCTGGCTAATTTTTTGTATTTTCGGTAGAGACGAATGCTTAAGAAAAAAAAGGAACAAAGTTACAAAGTTTCACCGTGTTAGCCAGGATGGTCTCGATCTCCTGACCTCATGATCTGCCCACCTCGGCCTCCCAAAGAGCTAGGATTACAGGTGTGAGCCACCACGCCCAGCCTGATTACTTTTTAAAAAGGCAAACACCTGAGCTTCACCTAAAATTTGTACTCACATCACTGGCAATGTTTCTCGATGCCTTGGCTGCAGTGATGGGAATAGCATCACCCAGCACATTGTTGCCCTTGGCTATTAAGTCATGCCAATCCCGTTTATAACAGACCTGGAGAGAAAACCAAACAGGATGTCAGCATCTGTGTATTCATCAGCTTAAGTGATTCCTCAACTGCTGGGATTGTTTTGTTCTTTTCCAGACAGAAGTTGAAGGAATTCCCCATAGCACATACTGCTTTAGGACATCACACTGGCAAAGTGTCACACTGTGTGTAGCATGAGATCATTGGACTCTGCACTAATTATTCACCTACATATGGTTTGGACACATATTGAAGAGAGGAATATTGGAAGACTGGATCCAGAGAAAAATAAATAAAGGTTCTGGAAGCCATGATATGTGACGACCAACTAGAGACAATGAAGTTGTTCATTCTCATGAAAGGAAGGTCAAGAGAAGACCTGGTGGTCAGCTTTAGAAATTTTAGGGTTGTTTTTTTAAAAAGGATCTCATTTATTCTTATGTTTCTGGAGAATAACCACCTCCCCTACATGCAAAACTAGGAACACTAAGTAGAAGTTTTAGAGGAATAGAAGGTGAGCCCCTCATAAAGAAGAATGTTATGTCTTTTAAAGTTGTCCTACACTTGAAAAGGCCAACTGAAGAGGTAAAGAACCATCCTTATGGGATATGTTCCAATAGGGGATTTGTGAGAAATGGGCCTGAATAATTGTCAAGGCACCACCCTACTCCTAAAGTCTATGATTTTATTGTCGGGTCCGAATTTCACATCCCAGCAAAGACCTTACTTACGTCACTTATATTGTAAGCATTGCACTTGGCCTGGAGAAACTGAGGAAGATCAGGACTCATGGTGTATTTATGTTTCACATCTTCTCCTTTAGCTTTGTATAAGATCTGCAATGAAATGCATTTCACATAGTGCAAAAGGAAAATCTATTAATTGCTTGCTTTAGAGTTATTTTAGCACAATTACCCACGATTTTCTAGTGTTAAAATCATCAGAGGCATTTTCCTATTTTTTAAAATAAAACAAGCATCTGTTATCTTTAATACCAACAAGTCTTGTGTGTTAAAATAGAAAGAGAAAAAATCCTTAAGAAAATAGAAATTGTTCACTGCCCGAGATGAATGGAAGGTAAATTCAACCATGAAACCCTAGCAAGAATAATAGAATTCACCAAAGCCAAATCAATTTATTCTTTGCCTGTGAGTTAATAGCTCTTCCATTTTTGTTAGTTTCTGTTTTTTTATCCCTAGAGAGAAAACAGTAGTTAGAATAAGTCTTTTACTTCTGCTAAAAACTTTCCAAATTATAATTGTGTCAATAAAAGCATACAATAATTTCCTCATAATGTAGAGGTGCTTATACATGAATCTAGCATACTCAAAATGCTCACTATTTCATATTTGCTCTATGTTGTTACTTTAAAGAATTATATACACTTTTGACTGAAAGATGTCGAAGTATGTCATGCAGAAATCTTACTGCATCCTCCTCCTGGTATTAGAAATACATTACTTAGAAGATTGCATTTGAGGGGGGTGGAGCAAGATGGCCGAATAGGAACAGCTCCAGTCTCCAACTCCCAGCGTGAGCGACACAGAAGACCGGTGATTTCTGCATTTTCAACTGAGGTACTGGGGTCATCTCACTAGGGAGTGCCAGACAATCGGTGCTGGTCAGTTGCTGCAGCCCGACCAGCGAGAGCTGAAGCA
>NW_016841754.1:1170274-1181573 GCF_001698545.2 Rhinopithecus bieti | reverse complement strand
ATTGGGAGTTATACCTGATGTAAATGATGAGTTGATGGGTGCTGACAAGTTGATGGGTGCAGCACACCAACATGGCACAAGTATACATATGTAACAAACCTGCACGTTATGCACATGTACCCTAGAACTTAAAGTATAATAATAATAATAATAAAAAGAAATACATTACTTAGTTCCTAAAACTAAAATAGAGCCAGAATCACAAGTAGATTTTCAATCTCATAATTCTCATTTATCATATATATCCTTATTTCCCAGGCATGACTATGTGGAATATGACATGTAAACTGGTATGCATGTACCCAAGATAAAATCTGACATGGCTAATAGCTAAATTAATACCCAAATATTAAATAATTTCTTCTAGGACCCAAAGTTACCTCTAAGTCCTCATTGTCTTTAAGAACAATATCTAAGCAATCACAGATTCATGAATTCGACCTTCTATACAGCTCCTTGTCTGCCACTGCTACTCTCTTAGCTTCAGTCCAATTAAACCTTCCTTGGATTTTGGTGACAGCCTTCTAATTCATCTTCTCACCTCCAGTCTCTCCTCTTTCCAAAGTCTCCACACTTGGGGCCAGCATTGTCTTTTAAAACACAGGCCTGATAATGTGGCTCCATGGATTAAACATATTCAACATCTCTTCTTACCTACCCCCTAATATCCAGACTCTAAAAATTAGCATGTGAATCCCTTACTAATCAGGTTACAATCCTGAACCTTTTGCTTTTACACTTTTTCATTCCTTTCCTACTGCTGTTATATTGTTCATTCTTTTTCTACTGCTGTTATGTTGTTCCCTTTGCCAGGAATGCTCGCTTCTCTCACTTGCCCAGGAAACTCTGGTAGGCAGTTACCTGTGTACAAGGCACCTGCCTTGTACTTAACATTTTCCTCTCCTGCAGCATTTGTCTCTCTTGAGGACAATGCTCTGTTTGTAGTCATGTCTTTGTCTTATGCTCTTACCCTACACTTTCTTGTGAATTTCTATATCCCATGAATCCTCATCTATTTCATCTTTATGCCATCAGCAGGTAATACAATGCCTGGCACATGGTAGATGTTCAAAAAGTATTCATTAAATAAATAAGTGAATGCTTTTGATCTTCTGTATACCAAACTTTCCTTTAGAAACTTTGACTTTAGCCAGAGCATAGACGGTGCTCATGAACAGGTAGGCAAATGATACTCACCTCAATCAGACGTAAGTTAAAAAGTCTCTGTGATAATTGTGTATGCTGAATTCTTAGAAGCAAAAACATATTTATATGTATTACTTCTCTGTATTAATGTTTTATATATGAAAAGAAAATAAGAGAAACTTAATATGGAATCGAATACAACAAATCTGCCAAAATAAAGTGTCTGGGATTTAAGTTTAAATTCTGTGTATGTATGTGTGTGCATGTGTATGTGTGTAGCCTAGAATTTTTTCACGGTCGTTTATTCAATAAAACAATATTTTGGTTAAAAGGAAATTTTTTTAAAAAAGGAAGATAAAAGGCAAGAGAAGAAAATGTTAGTGCCCAAACTACACATAACTGTAATTTTAAACAATTTGAATAAACAAAATAATAAATTTAAAATGGAAAGATATTGGCCCAGAAAAGAAAATATTGGGCTGCTGTTTACTTTTCTAAAAAGCTTCCTGCATATCCTCTGTCCTCTCTATTTTGTTGTACTCACATCACTGACTTGCTTCGTGTTCTGTTTTGCCTGGACCATAACTGGGGAGTCCACAATGCTGGTAAATTTGAGGGTGTCTGGATGTTGCCTGTACTTCTTTTCATTCAGAGCATCACCGGCCTTTTTAACTTTTTCGACGTCGAGACTGCCGATAGGAATCCAGCCAATGCCTTTCATCCAGTTGTTGTAGTCTTCCTTGTAGACGTTCTACAGCAATGGAGAAAAGAGGAGTGAGGGCCTAGGCCAGGGTGCTTTTCATGGCAGGCTCTGAACTTAATAGGGGGGTTTCTTGAGGAGTAAATGACCCTTACATCACTCTGTATCTGCATCATGTTCTTAGACAGCTCCAGGTCCATGGCATCAGGCAAGTAGGTGTAATGATGGAGAGAATGCTTATAGTTGACATTGCTGATCACATCCTGAGCTTTCTTAGCTGCCACGACGTTGAACATATCACGGGGTGTGTTGTATTTGGTCTTTGTCTTCTCATAGTCTTTTTTATACTCCCGATCTGATTGTATCTTGGCCACGTTCATATAATGGACCAGTTTAGGGTCATCTTGAAGACTTTGGAAGCCAACCATTTTCCCTTTAGCTTTTTCATAGTCTTTTTTGTATTGAACCTATTGTCAACAAAGGTGAGCATAATTTAAAATGTAGTTTTGAGGGTTTTACTAAACAATGAAGCCATGATTTGAAGTAATTGAGCTTCCCAAAACTTCCTGTACATCAATAACCAAACAACAATTCACTTGTATATGCTCTGAAATGTAGTCTGCTTAAAATAGAAATGTTATGTATTATGGAACCCATTTGATTATCTATAGCTGTTTCTGCCTATCCAAGTGAGGTTGAAATGGGGGGCATTACCATAATTTGTATCAGTGAGAAAATAAATCTTTATATTCTTCCTTTGCCTTTAGACATTGGTAGAGAAAATAAAATGATAAATAGGTCACAATCTCTACCAATTATATTGTGCTACTAGAGTGCAAGTAGCTAGATATTTGATTAGTTTTAGAATTTTTAGTAGTGGTAGGGTGATAAATATTAATAACAGTAGAATGTAATAAGTCCTTGGATATTCAAAGGGAAACCCAGAGCCAGGAGCGGGTAAACACTAACTGGCTCTGGATAGCAAAGTTGCGGGGGGGACTGAGCTTCCTCGGAGACATGTGGAGGGCACTGTGGGGCACTGAGAAGCAAAGCCATGAGGGAAGGTTTGTGGTATGCTGGGGCAGGAGTGGCAGGAGGAAAGCACCCACAGAGAAAGGGGGTCAGTAAGAAATTCTGGGTGGGACAGGGGCATTTCAGGACAAGGACATTTGTTATTCAATCATCACATATTTACACTGGAGCAATGTAAACCTAATTTCAAACAATCAGTAAAGTGGTGTTTGGGACTCTGGGAAGTCAAAAGGAAGGGGCTGTGTTTCATTTCTGGGTCATACAGAGCAGCAAGAAGAGACCCACAGGAGGAGGGCGCAGACAAGCTCAAGCCAGCCAGGAGGCAGACGTAAGCAGAGAAACGAAAACCTCAGAGACTCCACAGAAATCATGGAGAGGAGAATTCTTCTTCCTATAGAATAACAGATGGGGGCTTGAGCCAATTTTATTTAAATCTCAAAGACCAAAGTGACTTCAGTTCACATCTTGGTTAAAGATAAATAGGATAAGAAATAAAATTCTTAACTGTAATAGAACCCAAAGACTGGCTATTAGAGGTGGTGAAATTGAGGCCTGTCTATAGAAGTAATGAAGGAAAAAGGGAGAGGAAAGGGAAAGAAGGAAATCACATAAATTAATAAAGTTTTGAAATAAAATTTTACCATCTGGAGGCTATTATGACTTACATGGTAAGTCACTTCTGGATTTCCACAAGAGAAGTCATGTGAGTGAATGTAGAAATACAGATGAGAATTTTAAGTGAGGGGGCTTGATTAGAACTGAGCAGTAGAAGGTTATACAAATCCTTTCCCCCCAGAAAATTTAAATCTATTTAGGGAACTTTATTTCCTGAATAGTTTTCAATCAGATTTTCTTCCCACTGGGGACCACATGTATGGAGACTTTTGGGTTATTGTCAGACCCCAAGCCCACCCACTCACATTTTCTAGTTGCCCATGTGTAACCGCATCTAGACTTACGTCACTCGCTGCCTGCCTGGCAGCTTTGGCAGCTCTGATGGGAATCGCATCAGTTCTCAGGTCATATCCCTTCTTGCTCAGGTCTTTCAAGTCTGCTTTGTATATATTCTGAAAGAAAAATGTCATTTAAGTACAACTTAGAGACCATGTTAGTAAAGTCTGGACACACACATCAGCCCGTGAGTCTACCCACACACCTCACTGATATTGTAGGCATTAACTTTAGCCTGGATGAACTGAGGCAGGTCTGCTGGTAGGTTGTATTTGTGAATAATTTCCTCTCCTTTGGCTTTGTAAGCGATCTGAAAGAGATAAAAATGCATAAACAAACAAATAAATAAAGTAGAAAAGTTTAATGGCACTGGAAATAATTTCCTAATGGATCATATTTCACAGAGGCGGTTTTAGGAAGGACACTGTGCATTTGCATATTTATGTGCAAATATCTGTAGGCATTCAAGGTCACGCATACAGTTGCTTAGGACCCTGTCTCAGTGCTTATTAAGTTTTGCAAAGATCCCTTGGAACTTGCAGTAGGAACCTCTGGGCCTAGTTAGGGGCACTTAGTGGCAATTAAGTCCCAAGGAGGTGACTTGATGAAAATGGTAAACTGCAAACACTTTCCTGAGTTCAGCAAAGTGTAATAGGGTAGAATACACCAACCGCCTATGTTATATTTTGTGCGCAGTTAGAGGGACTTAAGGGTGGTTTCGATTATGTGTAACTTTTGTTTTAGTGCTGACTTAAAATATAACTGCTCCCTATTTGATATACTCATTCTTTCTGGTCTTTCCTAGAAATAGGCTTGTAGTTTTTGTTGTCATTAAGAGAAGTCCTTCTTACTTTTTCCTTAGAAAGCAATGTCAAATGGCTAAAAGGACAGTCAATACAATATACGTTACTGTAAATACATGAATTAGGCATGCTTTCTTAATGAACAGCTGGGGAATTGTACAGATGCTTGTGTAATTGGGTATCCATATTGTATAATAACTAGAGGTGATCAGTACATTTGAAATATAAATGTATTTGTATTAGTTAACATCTATTAACATATAGATAGGATTAACACTTACATCACTCCTCTGGGCCTGATTAATTTTAGACTGTACTGTAATTGGAGCATCTTCAATCGAGGTAAACTTGAGTGTGTCTGGATGTTGGCGATATTTTTTCTGTTCGGCAAATCAAAAACAGAAAACAACTTTGTTTTCACTGAACATTAATATGTCAAAATCCTTGACATTTATTTTGAAGTGACAAGGAAGATTTCTTTCATGATTTTAAAATGTAAAAATACTAGATTCTTGATTGGCTTGATGAATGCAATACAAAAGTCAGTATTTTAAAAAATCCATTTAATTGTGGATGGTTTGGGACAGCACAGACACATATACTGCTCTCAGGAACCAGACTCCTTTCTTAATTTCTTGCCTATGACATGAAAGAAGATACCCTCAGCTAAGCAGAATCCAGAAACATTACAGAGTTTTCTAAAGGTTTGACAGAAAAGCAAGCAAGGAGATTTGGAGTGTCTTTGCATGACACAAACAAGTTCTCTTTTTCCCTGTTATTCCATCAGCAAATGGCATCAAGAAGCTGTCTGATTGAAGGAGGAGGAATTGAGGAACTAGGCCAACAGCTAGGAATTATTATTAAGAGAGACAGGACTTTTGCTCTGCAAGCCTTAATGTGGTTAGTACATAAGTTATCACCAAAGCGCTAAAGGGGAACTGCAGAGGAGACCCTGGGGAGGTGTGCCCACTGGGAGCTGACAGCTTCTGGCTACCTTATTCCTGTATTCGTCTCTATTTTCCCAGTCCTCTTCCTTTGTGCATATTGTACATCCCAGTTAGTATCATCACTCTTTCAGCTTCAGACTTCTAAAAACCATTACCTAGAACTTTCTTCTGGAAGATCTTTGAGCAGACAAAATGGTTTTCATCGAAAACAAAATACTGAACAAAACGTAAAACTTGAGTGTGGAAGACAACCCTCGTACCACACCTCTGTCCTTTGTGTAGTCTGCCCTCCTTGCGGATGTACTCACCTGACAGCAGTGAGTCTTCAACTGTCATGGAGGAGGGACACATAACCTTGCTGCCTTATGAGCCTCAAGATCATCACTATTTTTTCTAACACTGAATTTATATTTTACTTCAAAGCCAACCAGAATATGACATAGGAAATAATTCTCCAAAGACAATTTCTATAATGGCTGCATTTTTCATAATCACACAAAAAAAGAAACCATCCACACATCCCCCAATAGGTGAAACAATAATAACAATGTGGTATGTGTTATGCTGGGGCAAAAGTAACTGTAGTTCTTGCCATTACTTTTAATGTCAAAACTGCAATTACTTTTGTACCAACCTAATGAATCCACACAAAAGATTACTACTCAATAATTAAAAAAAACCAAATTATAAGCAGAAACGTGGATGAATCACAGAAACATTACATGAAGTGAAAGAAGCCAGATACAAAAGAAATTTCTAGAAAAGATAAAACTTTAGAGACAGAATGCAAATCAGTGGTTGCCTGGGGCTGAAGGTGAGAGCTGCCATTTTGTGGGGAAGCTTTCTGGGGTGCTAGCAGCATTTTAAAATTCAATTGCAGTGATGACTGCACAATTACATGAATTTATTAAAACTTGTCAAAGTGTACACTTAACATGAGGGACTTTTATCATATGCAAGTTATACCTTAATAAAATTGTTAAAAATATTTCTATAATGAATGGTTAACATAAATGGTTAACAAGTTATACCTTAATAAAATTGTTAAACATATTTCCATAATGAATGGTTAACATAAATGCTTTTGGTAATATAAAGGCTTGTGCTGGTCTACCCAGGTAATTCACCTGGTAAGCTCTTTTCCTCAGCAACAGTGACTGAGAATGAAGCAATGAAGGAGCACTGCCCATGGTTTAGAGAACTTTAACACAATATAGTCACCACTCTCCCTCTGACACACCCAGTGGCTTTACCTCATTGAGGATGTCTGAAGCTCGCTTGGCCTTTTCCATTTCTAAGGACCCAAAAGGCACCCAGCCACAACCTTTCATCCAGCTATTGTAGTCAGCTTTGTATTCAACCTAAAACACCAAGAGAAAGGTTACATTTCTTCGCTGTGTCAACATCACTATGCAAAATCATCAATGTTTTACCCAAAACAATGTTTTTGAGATTTCTGACCAGCTTCCTTACTCCAGACATTAAGGTTATTTTATATATTTCTTTGGTGAGATATAGTAACAGCTCTTAGATTTTTGCTTTCCTTCTAACTGGCGTATGTTCCATTTCATCCTTATTTCCAACTTAATGGAAGCGTGTGGTACTCTAATTCCAACCTGGAAAATGCTCAAGTCAAATTTGCACTTCAAAGAAGTGAAATTGTCAGTTAACCAAATGTGAGACGTTTGTTCACTGGAACTTTAAGTATTATGTTTCTATCAAATTAAAATAGAAGGCCACACTGAAGGTGGATTATTTGCTCATTTTCTAATTTCCTAATTACATAAGACTTAATAGAATTATTTGTACTAAGTGTTTGCCCACATGACCCTTCATGTGTACTCGTCGACTTTGGAGTGTTTCTACATTGGCTAACAAAACACTTTAAAATAGTTGCACTCGTTAATTTGATAAGAGAGCGGTTATTATTTGGAACTGGTCCTAGTTGGGGCACAGTTACTTGATGCTATTAAAGTAATGAGCTACTCTTGTTGTCTGAGCATAGGTGGTACCAAAAATTTACATTTTAGATACAAAATTCAAACTGTTGTTTTTACTCTGGGCCTTTTAAGTAGAATGGAAAATCAAGAAAGCATTTAGTTCCTGCCCTTCAGAGGCTTATGATCTATTTGGGATGAAAAAACATAACAAAATCAAACTAATAACAAGTAGAATAACAATGCATAATATAGAATTCTTAGTGGTAGGAATGTAAAATTTTGCAGCCGCTGCAGAAAATAGTATGGTGGTTCCTCTACAAATAAAAAATAGAGCTACCGTGTGATCCAACTATTCAACTTCTGGGTTTATACTCAAGAGAATTGAAACCAGGATCTCAAAGAGATATTCACATGCCCATATTCATAGCAGCATTATTCAAAATAGCTTTAAGGTGGAAGCAACCCAAATGTCTACCAACGGACGAATGGGCGAATAAAATGTGGCATATCCATACAATAGAATATTATTCACCCTTAAAAAGGAAGGAAATTCTGATACATGCTACAACATGGATGAACCTTGAGGACATTTTGCTAAGTGAAATAAGCCAATCACAAAGAGATAAATACTGTATGACTTCACATATATGAGGTATCTAGGGTTAGTCAAACTTAGAAACAGAGCATAGATAGGTGGTTGCCACAAGCTAAGGGAAGAAGGAAAATGGGAGTTGCTGTTTAACGAATACAGAATTTCAGTTTGGGAAGATGAAAAGGCTCTGGAGATTGGTTGTACAGCAATGTTAATACACTTAACACCACTGAACTGTATACTTGAAAACTGCAAAGGTGGTAAATTTATGTTATGTGTATTTTATCACATTTTAAAAAATAGAATTGTTAGGATGAAGTATTCAGTTGTGGAGTTTGGACAAATTAATTTGCTTAAAGAAGCTCTGATCTGCAGAAAAAACCATTATTATAAATATTTATGTTAAATGATATATTTCTTTTCAGATAGAAATCTATGTAAAGATCATTGATAATGATGAATGTGATGATTATGATAATAGTGATGATAGATACTGAATGTTTATTGAGAATTCACCAGGGCCTGGCACCATGCTAAGTATTTTGCATGCATTTATATCCTCCAAACAATGTTTTTGATTTATTTCCATTTTACAGAAGAGGACTCTAGACTTAGCAAGGTTGATAACTTTCCCCGAGGGAAACAGTGATGGGGTGCATGCCAGATCAGTTCTTCCTAACATTGAAAGGCATGTTCTTAGAGAACCACAAGGGTCGTTTGCTTCCATACATAGGACAATGCAGATACCTCTGAGAAGTGCAAAAACCTCACTCAACTTTGAAGCCATTTCAGTTTCCGTCTTTTTAAAAGAGGGGCTACAGAAACCCTGGTTACTCACATCGCTCTGTAGTGCATACGCCTTCTTGGCAAGGTCTACATTGATGCTATCGGGCGGGTAGCTGTAACTGTGTAAGATGTGCTTATAATCAACGTCGCTGGCAATTGCCTGAGATTTCTTAGCTTGAGTGACTTGGAGCATATCAAGAGGTGCTGTGTAGATAGTTTTTGACTTTTCATAATCTTTTCGATATTCGCGCTGTGAATAGGAAATTATCATTTATTATCACAAATCCTCAGTGGATTTCCAGAAAAGACAGAGATCTTCCATAAACAATAAATACAAGTTAGAGAAAGAGTCAAACATCTGAGTAGCTATTTTGCCCAAAAACATGTTCATATGTTACATACCGTTGAAATTCCCCCAAAAAGCACACATGGGCAGATCTCAGATCAATGAGAAACTGTCTGGGTCACAGCAGAAAATGGGCCACAGCTTCTGCTTCAGTCAGGAACAGGAATGATTTTATTCTAAAACAGGGTTTCTCAAGGACCACTAACAAGTGTTACTATTATTAATGTAATTTAACCTATGAAGAGTTTTCAGTAAAGAAGCATCTTTTAATTGTAACGAAAACCATATGACACTTTGATTTTAATAAAATGACTACTTAATACACAGGGCTGTAGGCTTAGTTTCTTGGCTGGATAGAGTCATTTTTGAATGGATAGTCAACTGCTTTTTAACCTATCATCGAAAGGCGATAAGCCCCACTGAGAATCTCAAAGGTTGTTTTCATATCAAGTTCAATTTGAGCAACAATTTAAAGGAAGCTTCAGATTGCAGCAGTTAAAAGACTTCATGGGAGAAAAGTTTGAGAAACTGAGCCATTAAAATAACATTGGCCCTTCCATACAGCGTTATAAACCAAATGTACTGACTGGGCCTCAAGGGCTCCCTTCATTGTCTGGTTTTCTGGAACGGCTAGACAAGGTGCTAATTGGGTCTAATTCCCAGCTTCATTATATCCAGTCACCAATTACTTTGACAGAAAAATTTTGATCCACTGCCTTTAAGAAAACTCTAAATTCATCCTAGTTCTCCATGGTCACGTATGTGTTAGAGACAGTGACCTAAGCTGGCAAGTACAGATGCGCACTACAAATCTTCTGTAACAATTCCTTTTGCAAACAATCTGATCTTTTGGCTTTCTAAGGGAAATTGATCTTCCTTCTCACATTTTGTGGGTGGTCATTTTCACTGAATACATTTATTACTTAACTATAAAATTGAGACCCTGGTTTATAAAAATAAAGTATGGAAACTTTCTGATAGTTTGCAACAACATTGAAAACAACCGTTTGTCTTCATTAGAAATAAACCGATAAAGCAACATTGCAACAGCAGTAGGTGTGTGGAAGTATTTTGAAGAAACTGTTGTTACTGTTTTGTTCATGTTCACACCAGCTGACACATACCAGTACATATAAAATGTTGTCAAAGATCCAAAGGGCTTTAAAAGATTCTTTTTAAAAAGCCATGCATATTCTATATCTGCAGCTTAGCATTTTGCCTGGATATTACATGAGAATGACTCATTTGCTATGTGTTTTGGTCATCTATCAATTAACAAATGTTTATTGGGCATTTATTATGTGCCTACTGCTGGGTTCTGTGATAGGAATAAAAACAAAAGATAAAAATACACATGCTATCAATGGGGAGTTATATCCTTCTTGAGTTGAGGAGACTCAGCTAGTGAACAAGATAGTAATATAAGTGAGCACTACATACTGACATAATCCACTGTGAAGTTACTAGAGAAAATTACAGAATTAGAAGTTTTAAAGTGCTATGTGATGACAGAATAAATGCAAAATGAATTAAAGAGGTATGTATAGATCATCATATAAAAGCATGGTTAAAACTAAATGACACAAACACCCTTCTCTTTCATCATAAAAAACGAGTATCTGCAAGCTACACTGAACATTCTCAGCACTCTTAAGGGATTCATTCTCTAAACATTTTATACACAATATATACTACAGTTTACAATAGTAGATGTTTGTCTCTCTGTAATAAGAATTTTAACTGGAAAATGTTACATGGCCCATAGACAAGCCTTAAGGAACCCATGAGTTCACCAGAATTCAGGCAAAAGGCATGAAAAGAAATGTTCATTTTCGGCCGGGCGCGGTGGCTCAAGCCTGTAATCCCAGCACTTTGGGAGGCCGAGACGGGCGGATCACGAGGTCAGGAGATCGAGACCATCCTGGCGAACACGGTGAAACCCCGTCTCTACTAAAAATACAAAAAACTAGCCGGGCGAGGTGGCGGGCGCCTGTAGTCCCAGCTACTTGGGAGGCTGAGGCAGGAGAATGGCGTAAACCCGGGAGGCGGAGCTTGC
>NW_016841754.1:1125074-1169989 GCF_001698545.2 Rhinopithecus bieti | reverse complement strand
AAAAAAAAAAAAAAAAAAAAAAAAAAAGAAATGTCCATTTTCTAGATAGATGACTCAAATCTTTTATCCGAGTCTCAAAGGGGTTTGTAATCAATGGAGTCTTTTTCTTGGATCTAGACCAAACTCATTACTAAAGTCAATGAAGAAAAATGATACTGTATTAAGACTTTTGTGACTCACAGATGTCTTCCAAAGTAAAGACAGTTTGAAAATGTATCATTTTAAAAATTATTTTTCAATTAGAAGAAAATATGAAAATATTTAGTGTTTTCCAAAAGGTTTTAAGAATATAATCAATATTCTATTAAATATTAATGCATACATTTTTCAAAGTGAATGAATATCAGTACAAATCAGCAATTTCTCCCCTCAAATGTGGGAGGTGCAATGATCCAGGGCATCATTCTAAAGTTCTCTACAGCAGTACTTCTGTGAACGTGAAAGAGCCCATGCTCATGAAATCCTTTTCCACACTACTACCCCTGGGCATCGTGGCAGGGAGTTCATCTTGAAAACAAGACACATTCACAAAGACACTCACATCACTCTGGTTTTTGGCTGTCTTCAAGGAGTGCAGTATCTTGGGATCATCATTAATGCTGAGCGCCCCAATCATTTTCCCTTTGCTCTTCTCATAGTCTTTCTTGTACATCACCTGCAAAGACATCACACATGCCAGATCCCACTCCCCAGGTGTCCCTGAGGCCACCCTGTCCAGGTCCCCAGGCCACACTCACATCACTGGTGTTCTTGGTGTTGGCTTTGGCTGCCAACAGGGGAATGGCGTCCACTTTAATGTCAAACTTCTTGGCTTTGCTCTTCTCCCAGTCTTGCTTATAAAGATTCTGGACAGAAAAATTCAGCAAAGGAATGATAAGAACAACATTAAACATAGTGTAATCCGGTAAAAAAATAAAAATATACTGAAAATTTGTGTATATATAGACTTACTTCTCCTATAAATACTATATTTATCAAATTGTAGTGTAAGTATTGATTTATCTATCATTCAGTTTCTTTCTCCCTACCACTAAATAAGTATCAACTACTCTTTTTAATGTTCTGTAAACTTTCTAAACACTCTGCTATCCTGATTTATAGAAGGATGCTATAAAATGACAACCACTTGGAGAAGGTGAAATGTGACATTTACATGGGAAAGATGTTGTAAAACTTCAGGGAATAGCACACGGGTAATTGGAGATCTTCTGGTGGTAACAGAGACCATAGAAAATGAAATCTGATAGCTAAGGAGGAGTCTTAAGAGCATTTTGGCCTTAAAAGCTCCACTTACATGGTAACAATCTTAACAGTTGTTTATCTGCACAATTCCTAGTCTTGTCTTTTAACATTTATAACATTTTCTCTTTTCATGCACACCAAACATAGGCTTCTGTGGCTTTGGTACTTACATCACTCAGATTGTAGGCATTGACTCTGTGTTGGATAAACTGTGGAGCATCTGCTGGTACATGGCACTTGAACTTCTCACCTTCATGTTTTGCTTTGTAATTCAGCTGAAAAACAAAGGATATTCGAACAGTTCAGGGGAACTTCTTTGAGTTTATTTAGGACAGCGTATACAGCTCAGGTATTAGTGCCCTTTTTAGAAAAATGCCTCAAAGCGATACTCAATTCAGCCAAAGTCTCGCACAGGATTCAAACTGTCATTCCCTATCTCAGGGACTGTGGCACAGTCCTTCTTTATCCTTGGGGGATACTTTTCAAGACCCTCCAGTAGCTGCCTGAAATCATGGATGGCACTGAACCCTATATATACTATGTTCTTTCCTATACATATATACCTGTGATAAAGTTTAATTTATTTGTTAGGCACAATAAGAGATTAACAACAATCACTAATAGAAAAATTATAATAATATACTGTAATAAAAGTTATGTGAATGCGGTTTGTCTCATTCAAAGTATCTTACTGTATGTTTTCACCCTTCTTGATAAAGAAGGGACAAAGAGGGATGGTGTGAGATTTCATCATGCTACTCAGAACAACATTCAATTTAAGACTTATGAATTGGTTCCGGAATTTTATGAATTTCTGGAAAATATGAATTTAACTTCATATTTTTGGGACATGGTTGACTGCAGGTAACTGAAATTATGGAAAGTAAAAGCGTGGATAAGGGGGATTGCTGTGTAACCATACTTTGGGCTGCCGGCTGCCATTGCATAGATTCTGTTATATACACGGGAACACATTTCTGATCTACACTGCTAGGCTGTGTCTGGAGAACATGAACTTCTGTAATTAAAGCACTAACAAAAATAATGATTGTAAACAAAATGCTAGCACAGTTTAAAAGATATGTAAATTGTTATTATTTTTGAGACAGGGTCTGGCTCCATCATCCAGGCTGGAGTGCAGTGACACAATCTCAGCTCACTGCAACCTCCACCTCCAAGGCTCAAGCGATACCCCCACCTCAGCCTCCTGAGTAGCTGAGACTACAGCCATGCGCCACTGTACCCAGCTAATTTTTAAAATATTTTTGTAGAGATGGGGTTTTGCCATGTTGCCCAGGCTGGTTTCAAACTCCTAGGCTCAAGTGATCTGCCTGCCTCGGCCTCCCAAAGTGCTGGGATCACAGGCATGAGCCACTGCACCTGGTTGTGAATTCTTACTTAAAATATTAAACACAGAACTTTATTTAAATGTTTTAAAATGTGACGTTAGGTGTAAGGAGTTGAGTGTAACGAATGGATGAGACTGTATAATTTTGGAGCCAAAGGCAAAAATGCACAAGACTGAGAACTATGCAAGAAGGAATTCCAAGGCAGAGTCCATTGCCTACCTAAGCCAATAAGAAGAGTGATTGATAGTGACTGTGACCGCATACAGCACTATATTTCTCTGCAGCTTGCAGAGTTCAGCTAGATCAGTGATGTTAGTGTTTAGCTGTTCTTTATTGGAACACAAAATATTAAGATGCTCGGAAAAGTGGCACATGAGCTGAAATGACTTCTGGGTTATACTGATGCCATTCTCCTCTTTACTAATTGGGTATGAGCTAATTTGTGTCATTAAAACATATTTTATAGTAGGACAAACTGTATCTTTCACTTTCCTGTCTTGAGAAGGGTGTACTACTCTCCAGGACTTAGCTATGTTAGCACCTTGCTGTTCAAAGAGTAGCCTACCAATCACAGCATCAGCATCACCTAGGAGCTTATTAGAAAGTCGGAATATGGAGTCCCCCAGATCTACTGAATCAGAATCCGTACTTCAACAGGGTCAGTAGGCGATTGCATGAATGTGGATGTCTGAGAAGCACTGCTGCTTTTCCCCTGATCTTGGCGTGACTGGACCACGCTTGTCTTAGACTTTCTTTGACCACTCAATCCAAAGTGCCCATCCAGTTCTTTCTTTGATGTCATCCCACTTAAATTCTGTGGCATCATTCTATATTAGTTTTCTTGTCATTGTTCGATGTCTGTCTTGTTACTGCGCCCTTTCTTTTTGTAAAGTCTTTGTTAGCAAATTCAAGAATAGGAAATATTTGCCTTGTCCTACACAAATAGATGCTTCTGTTGTCACTGTTTATTTAAGTTGGCATAGAGTTTTAGTGTGCATGTGACAGATCCTAATGAATAAGATAGTCCCACTAAAAATCGGTGAGTTATTAAAAAATATTTTTATTATTGTCTAACACAACTTTCCTCAGGCTATAATTCAATCTAGCAGCCTCATTTGTGTTTTATTAAACAAATCTTGAAAAATAATAATATTGGGATGGTAGCTAAGCCCATGAAGATTAAGCATGTAAATGCTTACATTTTAAATGAGCAAAGCACTCTGGGTCACCCACACTTGCATAAATCAAAGCACTTACATCACTAAGCTGTTTTGTGTTGAGTTGGGCTTGCAACAGTACAGGAGTATCAGTGACTGCCGTGAATTTGGTCTTATCTGGATGAACTTTGTAGGTATGCTAGAAAAGAAGATGTTCTTTAATGAAATTTATAATGTATTTATACATTATAATGTATTAATATATTCTTGGTTATACATATGCTAACATAAAAAATGGTTCCAGGTCAAAACGAAGTTTATTTTGTTCCTGAAAATTTAGTTGATGCGTTTACATTCTTACTTCTCTGTCTGTCTCTCTCTTTTTCCTTTGATCCCCACCTCCCAAGTTGCCTCTGGTCTGCCTACAGCAACTCAGCAACCAGATTAGCCATCCCCTGCTGAAGCCTTAGTGACTCTTTAGTGAACTTGGTATTCAGTCTCAATTGCACGTTGGCTTATGATCCCTACAGAATCCATCCCCTCCTTCATCTCCAACCATTTCAACTCTTACTACTGCCCTCCTCCCCAGTACATTTCAGCCACCCCATCCTTTCAACTCCTTAAATACTGAGCTTGTTCTTTCCTTAGGCTGTTCTTCCCTGCTGCTCTTCCGCTCACCTTGGCCTGGCTGGTTATGCCTGTTTTAGACCTTCCTTGACCACCCAACCTAAGATGCCCATCCGGTCACTCTCTCACACATTGTCCTATTTTAATTCTGTATCATCATCCTATTTTAGTTTTCTTATCATTGCTTGACATCTTTCTTATTTCTGTGCTCCTTCCTTTGTTTATTGTCTCCTCTGCTAAGTGGGAGCTCAAGAGGTTGCTGGCTTTTTCCCTTTCTCAGCACCAAGGAAAGTGCCTGGCCCAGGACGGCTTCTCACATGAATTTGTTAAATAATGAACACCTATCTCAAACCTGCATGTCCTTCTTTTGCCCCAAATTCGTGTAGATATAAACTCATGGAAGTTAAGATCTATAAAATCTGAAATTATTTTGTAACAAATCGCCTTCCTCATCATAATTGTTGTGTTTCCCGGTTCCACCCCAAAACCAAAATGTTAAGTGTAATTATCTCCTTCTAATCACTAGATATTAGCATTTAAATTCCTGCTAAATTTACCACTAGATGTCACAAGAATCCCAAGCCCAATTTCAATAATTCAGGGCAGATAACTCACATCTTTACACTGGTCCAGCTTCTTGATTGCTTCATATTCTTGTGTTATTGTCTGAGGGAAATAGCATTTTCCTTTATCTTCTTCATATTCTGCTTTGTAACTTTTCTGTAATGAGAAAAACCAAAAATAGATCATGATTGTTATGGCTGTCAAACAATGTCACTGTGAGGCATGAACCATTGTCTTCAAACTTACGTCACTGTTTTGAGCTGCAACTTTCATGCAGTGTGTGTGATATGGGTCCTCAAAGCTGCCTACATAATGTCCCAAAATATTCTTTACATATAAGTCTTTATATTTAGCCTGAAAAATAAAACAAATGTAATTCAAGTTAACAGTCATTTGTTGAACAGTAGCAAAGCCCTCCAACCCGAGAGGTAACCGTGGCTTTTCCAACCTCACTGAAGTTCTTCAGCTGTGTATCAAGTTGATATTTTGGGGTCTCGCAGTAGTTCATACTCTTTGCCTTTGTCTTCTCGTAGTTTTCCTTGTATAATCTCTGTTAAAGGAAAAAGAAATTAAACCAAAAGAAAGAAAATATACCTCATAAAGTAAAAGCCATTCGTATCACTGCTATGCTTTAACTGAAGGGGCAAAATGTATGTTTTCGCACCATAGATTTTCCACAAAGCAGAAAAGTAGAATAGATGTGGTAGAGGCTCATGCCTTATATAATCTCATCTGCTAATAATCATAAAGATGTTTATGTTAGTTGCCCTAATATTTTTTCAGAGTGAATAACTTAAAGCACACCAATGCTGCTATTTAAGCACGTTTTTATCTTAAAATAATTCATCTGAATAAGTTTAAAGAAAAATGAATTTGGCTAGGTGCAGGGGCTCACGCCTGTCATCACAGCACTTTGGGAGGCCAAGGTGGGTGGGTCACTCAAGGCCAGGAGTTCGACACCAGCCTGGCCAACGTGGTAAAATCCTGTCTCTACTAAAAACACAAAAATTAGCCGGGCCTGATGGTGCATGCCTGTAATCCCAGCTACTTGGGAAACTGAGGCAGGAGAATCGTTTGAACCTGGGAGGCAGAGATTGCAGTGAACCGAGATCGTGACACTGCAGCCCAGCCTGGACAACAGAGCGAGAGCCTGTCTTGAAAGAAAGGAAGAAGAAAGAAAGAGAGAGAGAGAGCGAGTGAGAAGGAGAAAAGGAGAGGAGAGAAGGAGAGAAAGGAGAGAAAGAAAGGAGGAGAGAAAGAAAGAAAGAAGGGGAGAAAGAGAAGGAAAGAAAGAAAGAAAGAAAGAGAGAGAAAGAAAGGAAAAAATGAGTTTAAGAATCGATGCAAAATGAGGTAAAAGGTATGAGGTAAACCTTAGATAATTAAGCACAGTCCTGGAAGAGTATTCCATTGAGCACTGGGTGAAAACGCATTTTGTAACACCTCTGGAAGCTGGCTTTTATCATTAAGACCTAACAGTTTTCTTTAGAGCAATAATAAATGAAAAGATTATTTGTATTTCTTTTTTGCTAGGAATTAGGAAAGCAATCTCTGTGAAGTTTTATCTTCTTTTTTATTTTTTTGTTTGATTTCCAACTTTTAAGTCCAGTTGTACATGTGCAGGATTGCGGGTTTGTTGCATAGGTAAGTGTGTGCCATGGTAGTTTGCTGCACGGATCATCCCATCACCTAGGAATTAAGCCCAGTATCAATTAGCTATTCTTCCTGATGCTCTCTCCCCTCCCCCAGCCTCCAACAGTGTGTGTTGTACCCCCCATGTATCCATGTGTTCTCAACATTCAACTCCCACATATAAGTAAGAACATGAGGTATTTGATTTTCTGTTCCTGCATTACTTTGCTGAGGATAATGGCTTCCAGCTCCATCCATGTCCCTGCAAAGGACATGCATGATCTGATTCTATTTTACTGCTGCATAGTATTCCATGGTGTATCTGTATCACATTTTCTTTATCCAATCTATCATTGTTGATTCCTTGTCTTTGCTATTGTGAATAGTGCTGCAATGAACATATGTGTTCAAATATCTTTATAATAGAATGATTTATATTCCTTTGGGTATATACCCAGTAATGGGATTGGTGGGTCATATTTTATTTTTAATAAGTATGTTAAAGTCTTTAAAATAAGATCAATATTCTATAAATTTCTTAAAATAAAATGCTTTGATTTTGAGTTTATGCCTTATGTAGTTTTTCTTACTTTGCCCTTCAACTAAGTTCCTTACTTCTTTTCATTTTTCTATATATATTTTTGCAAACTACCTGAATCAGTTTAGGGCATTGGGTGAATATACACATGCACATGTACCTATACTTACACATATTAAGCTCATTTCTAGGAAAACAGTAAAACAATGATATTGCCAGAATATTTTCCTCCTAATAAAACAGAGGGCATTAAGGAGATTAAGGAAATTTTGAAGTATTCACTGACATCAAAGGCATCAACAAGAATAAGGAAGTTCATCTTCCTTTACCACCTGGGTGAAGCTTTCACGTGTGATTTGTCATCCTGAATCCGAGATTTCAGTTAGGCTAATGTCCATCCAAGGTTATATTAAACAGCAACTTTGTGGTTACGTCTGAAAATAGGGGTGAATTATAAAGACACTCACGTCACTCTGGTTTTTGGCCACCTTCAAGGAGTGCAGCATCTTGGGATCGTCATTGATGCTGAGGGCTCCAATCATTTTCCCTTTGTTTTTTTCATAGTCTTTCTTGTACATCACCTGCAAAGACATCACATGTGCCAGATCCCACTCACCAGGTGTCCCTGAGGCCACCCTGTCCAGGTCCCCAGGTCCCCAGGCCACACTCACATCGCTGGTGTTCTTGGTGTTGGCTTTGGCTGCCAACAGGGGAATGGCGTCCACTTTAATGTCAAACTTCTTGGCTTTGCTCTTCTCCCAGTCTTGCTTATAAAGATTCTGGACAGAAAAATTCAGCAAAGGAATTGGCAAAAGTGATACACATGTCATGACCTTTAAAGACTAATGGGTAACTAAACACCTTGTCTTAATACAAAATAAATGGGCCCTTTTTATTGTCTAGGACATCATGCATATTTTAAACATTTCTTCTCAAGCTGGAGCTATTAATTCTCCAAGATTGGGCTTCTCTACTCCCCATGAGAAATTTTTATCAAGTTAATTTAATTCTAGTTATTATACTAATATTTTATTCCTAATACTGAATGTTTTATAGAGTAGCACAAATATTCTACAGTTAACTTATTTTTTTATGATATAAAAGGCATCACTTTCATTTGACCTCTAAGTTCTCTGCAAAGGTTATTTCATAAATCATTGCAACACTCATTGATGCCAGATAATCTTAGTACTCATTTATAGAATTATTGAAGGAATTGAGAACCCCAAGGATAATTTAACTTTTTTACAAAATTAAGTTTGAAGAACGAAGGACAGAAATGGATATGTGGACTTCTGCCCTTTCAATCCCCTATATCTTTATTCATGAACGTTCTCATACATGTAGAAATAAGTATCATTTGTGTGAAATAAGGGACATTATAAGCCCAGGGAATAAATGAATTATAGTATAATTTAAATGAATATATGGCTAAAAGATCTACCATTAAAAATTGTAATTAAGCATACATGAGAGGTAGCATTCTGAGGGCTGGTTACAATACTATATTATGATTATCTAATTGCATGAAACTACTTTAAGATTGCTACACACATTTTGTAAGGTGAATTCAGTTATATTGGCAGAGGCATAGGAACGTGACACAAATGTTAACAGGTCTTCCCATTTTTAACATTAATCTATTCATTGAATTGTAATGAAGCAGTTCAAAAATAAAAGCACAGGTTGTCAGTAAATCACGTGGTATAGGGCATGAGAAACTTACATCACTCAGGTTATAGGCATTGACTTTGTGCTGGATAAGAGCAGGAGTATCAGGAGGGATATGGCACTTGAACTTTTCACTTTCATGTTTTGCTTTGTAATTTAACTATGACAGAGAGAGAGAGAGAGAGAACCAATTAGTTCAGAATAATTGTTCCAGAATACAAAAATCATTGTGTGGTACATTTTGTAAAGTAAATGTCAGCATTGTTGAGATCAGAAGAGACATCTAGAGCTTGGGTAGGCCACCGGCATTACTGAATCTGTGTGTGGGACACTTGACAGCTATTATCACATCTGTCACCATGGTAGGACCCTGAGGGAATGAGGTGGCTCTGTCAAACCTGTTCCCCTTCCTGCGTAGCACAATTGACCCTGTAGGTTCTGAGAGGGGTCCCGGCCTGTCTCTCTTGTCACTGTCAGTGCCCACATACCAGAGCCACTTTCCTTTCATCTGATCAAGAGTCCTCTCACAGACATCAGGGCTTTTGATACTCTAATTGGAGCCTTCATTTCTGGCCATAAATCTACTGAGGTTACTTTTATATTTAGTTCAACACAACTTTGGAAATCCACACTTAAAGCTCGTATAATAAAATTTGTCTCAGAGATTCCAATTTCCAGAAACTTACTAGGGAGAGAGAAACTCATGTACTGAATACTTGCTGTTGGCCAGAGTATGTGCAGTGCACATTTCTTCCCTCACGGACTCTTCAAAACAGCCACAAATTATAAAAGAGAAATATCGGGCAGAGGGGTGTTAAATCTTTGGCCACCCAGACATCAATGACAGAGCTAACATTTGAAGGCAGTTTTGTCTGACTCTAGAACTCACATTCTTTCCATAGCTTTCAGCTACATTTGTTTCCTTCACAGAATCGTTTCACTGTAAATGTTATCCACCCAAGAAGATGCAGAAATATATGTTTATACAAATATATACTGTTTAAACTTGCTAATACTTACTCAGCCTTTTGGATAAACTTGGTAAGTCATTGGATTTTATGTATAGAGTTATGAAATGTTATCCCTCATAATTGGGTGTCCTGGGTAGTTAGAGGAACTTACATCACTCAGTTGTTTGGAATTGACTTGGGCTTGTAGCAGAACAGGAGAGTCGGTAACTTGGGTGAATTTTGTCTTATCTGGATGGACTTTGTAGGTGTGCTGTGGGGAAGCAAAGACATTTGGTTTAGCAGTATCACCTATCAGATCCAAGGTGGCCCATAGGCCAAGCAAATAGAACCTCATGCCCCACAAAGCAAAGCAACTTGTAGTTAATAAAATATATTTTTTTCTAGCTAGACTGTAGTTTGAGAAGTGCTCTTACATCTGTATGAGAAACTTTCCTATATCTTCAGGTTTCTGATAACTCTTCTTTGGGAAAATGAGCTAGAATTACCTTTTAAAATGTAGGGATGCCAACAAGGGGAAAATAGGATGTTTACTACAAAACAGATTTCATTTCTTGCAATTGCCTGGCTTACATTTATTTGAAAAAGTGTCAACATTTTAAACATTTCCTGATCACTAGATGCTATGAAAGGCAGTCACATTCAAAGTTCAGACTACAGACTTACATCTTTACACTGATCTAGTTTCTTAATTGCTTCATATTCTTGAGTTATGGTCTGAGGGAAGAAGCCTTTGCCTCTGTCTTCTTCATATTCTGCTTTGTAGTTTTTCTACAAGGAGAAGAAATCAGGCATAAGATGCAGCCATTGTATTCATGCCCTGAGAAAAATGTTATTTGGAAAGTCAAACAATCATCTTAGAACTTACATCACTGTTTTGAGCTGTGACTCTCATGCAGTGTGAATGGTAGGGATCCTCGAAGCTGCCTACATAATGTCCCAAAATATTTTTTAAGTAGGAATCTTTATATTTCTTCTGCAAGACAAAACATATTTCATTTATTAATTGGTGAAAAAATGGGTTCTTTTTTTTAACAGAAGGAGTGACAGTAAGATTGCTCACATCACTGCTGAAGTTCTGCAGAACGGTATCGAGCTTGAATTTGGGGGTCTCGCAGTAGTTTATGCTCTTTGCCTTTGTCTTTTCATAGTTTTCCTTGTATAGTTTCTGTCGAAGAAAAAAAATCAGCTAAAGTAGATTGCTGTCACTCCCACGCTGATTATAACACTTACATTTTCTAACACTAAACAAAAGATGAAGAAAAGATATTGCCTGTCAACTGTCTTAAAAACTGACAATCGAGGCTGGGCGCAGTGGCTCACGCCTGTAATCCCAGTACTTTGGGAGGCTGAGGCGGGGGAATCACGAGGTTAGGAGTTTGAGACAAGCCTAGCCAAAAAAGTGAAACCCTCTCTCTACTAAAAATACAAAAAATTACCTTGTCTTGGTGTCATGCACCTGTAATCCCAGCTACTTGGGAGGCTGAGGCAGGAGAATCGGTTGAACCCGGGAGGCAGAGGTTGCAGTGAGCCGAGATGGCGCCACTGCACTCCAGCTCGGGCAACAATGCGAGACTCCATCTCAAAACAAAACAAAAAGAAAAAACCTAACAATTGAACACACACACTGTCATGAATTATAAGACTGTTCTATTAGCAATTATTGTAAAGCCTAAGTTTCGTACATTCCAAACTCAAAAAACTAAGAAACCAATATGCCACCTCTGACCACGCCCCCCCAGTAGCAGAGATTCTTGTGTATTTCTGAACTGCTGCCCTCTGTCTCTCAGCTCACGAGCTCTTTCCTCACTGATAGTACCACAGCAAACACGGAGGTTTTGAGCAATTGCAAGTTGTTTAATTTTTTAAAACAAACCTTCATGAAAAAGTTATATAAGGTGAGAAATACACAATCTCTCTTTCTCCTATAACTATAAAAAATCTCTTATTACACAATTAGACTTCAATATAAGATTTTATATATATATACACACACACACACACACACATACACACACACATACATATGAACTGGTACTATGAGTTATTACTAACTCTTCTTCTCTGCCAGGATTTACCTTTAGCTTGAACAACAAGAAGCAATGATTAGTTTTAAATATGTGGCTGATAAAGCAGATTATTGTCACTTTTTTCATTCTGGGTTTTCAAAATGTAAATGATGCTATTCACATTTAATATTTTTATATTCCTGTCTTTATCGATAACGGAGATTTGAACTTGGTCTTTTAGATGTTTAAGAAGGATGTTTTTCACTTAGAGAGCAAAACTGCTTTAAACTGCTTTTACACTACGGTGGGAAAGTAAATTAGTATAGCCACCATGGAAAACAGTATAGAGATTCCTTAAAGAACTGAAAATAGAGCTACCATTCAATCCAGCAATCCCACTACTGGGTATCTACCCAAAGGAAAAGAAATCATATGAAAAAGACACATGCATAAGCATGTTTATAGCAGCATAATTCACAATTGTGCTGCTATAAACCTAAGGGCCCATCAACCAACAAATAAAGAAAATGTGGTATATATACAGCATGGAATGCTACTCAGCCATAAAAAAGAATGAAATAACGTCTTTTGAAGCAACTTGAATGGAGCTGGAGGCCATTGTTCTAAATGAAGTAACTCAGGAATGAAAAACCAAATATCATCTGTTCTCACTTATAAGTGGGAGCTAAGCTATGAGGACACAAAGGCAGAAGAATGATATAATGGACTTTGGGAACTTGAGTGGAATGTTGGGGTGGGAGTGAGGGAGAAAAGACTATGCTACAGTGTCTCAGGTGTCACTGCTTAAGTGATGGGTGCACCAAAATCTCAGCAATCAACACTAAAGAACTTTTCCATGTAGCCAAAAACCACCTGTACCCGAAAAATGACTGAAATAAAATGGTTTTTTAAAAGAAAGCAAACGTGCTTTGCATTGATTTCCCAGCAGAGCTATTTGGACAGATCTATTTATACCCTCTCACTTGCCACTTTCCCCCACCCGCTCCCCAACCACACACACATATTTCCTATGCTGCTTAGTTCAAGGGACAAAGAAAAGATAGCTAACCCACACAGACAGCTACATAAAATCCACAAATGTTAGGAAAGCTTAATGCAAACCTAACCGTAAGAGATAAACTCAAATCATCACATACTCAATCTCTCTTTCTTTCTCTCTCAGGCTGTTAGTCTTTTAATCCCAAGCCCAGTCTCATTTGCCTAATATGCTTCAAATTGAACAGCTTAGTCAGGCTCTTAATAACTGCACAATTAGAAAGTCCTGTGAAGACTTAGGGGGCCACCTTTTAAGTTCTGTTGTTGGCAGATGATGGTTTCTGGGGCCAAGATCTATCTTTGAAAGTTTCTTGCTTCTGTTAAAATCACAACACATCTGCAATGTGGAGGCCCAGGTGCCGGAGCTCATAAGCAACACATCCATATGGAGGCCCAGGTGCCCAGAGCTCATAAGCAAATGAGAATTTCCCTGCCCATTGAATTAACCCCACAGAACCACAAACATTAAGGCACATTGTACTATGCCTTTCTGTGGTTACATAGTTCCAATGAACCTACCACTTCATAACCTTAACGTATTTGCAAAGCTATATACATGCATTTAGTCATTAAAGGAGACAATTTTCATATCTTTTGCAGCTGAGGTTTAAAAACACGTTTTGACAAAAATATACTTACATCACTTAGGGCATCTCCTGCCGCCTTCAGCTGCCTAAGCAGTGGGTTCTCTGAAGCAGGAAGCACATTATAATCTGCTTTTCCTTTATTCTTTTCATAGTCTTCTTTGTATTTTACCTGTAGGAGTGAAATAAAATGATGAAGTAACTCTATGGGTTATTTTTGCCCCCGTCTCTATTATGGACATGACATACTTCCACAAATCAATTTTCTCTTTAGAAAAATGGCAGCTTGACATGTTATAAACAAAATACTCATAGTAACGCATAACAGCAGCAGAGAAACTGCATACATTTCCAGGATGCTTTTTCTTCCCATTCATTTATTCATTCGAAATTATCCATAGGGTATCAATTCTGTGTCTGGCTTGGGGACAGAATATAAGAAAGAATACATGGTCCTTGCCCTCAAAGAGAGAGACACAGAAATAATAGGAGAGAGAAATAAATCCAAATAGTCACCGTGCAAGACGTCCCAGATACCTGCTCCTGCAGAACCTTCACTCAGCTCTTAACCCTCAGCTACCTATCTGCCAACATGCTCCTACAGAAAGGAAGCTGGAAGTACCACCAATCCACCCTTTTATGCCTCACCTGCAACGGTGCGTGAAGCACACATGCATTCAATTTACCAGGAGGAGGAGGAGGAGGAAGGAGCAGGGAGAAAGAGCCTTGCTTTTCCTTCTGCCCTTCCTATTTGCACCTTTAATTCCAGCTATGGCAGAAGCAGCACGTTGAGGGGTGCTGGGGGAGAATAGGGAAGGCAGGGTTCACAAGCCCCTATCAGGAGCCTGTCCACAGGGATTAGAACAAGAAACTGATCCTGGTTCCCACCATGATCCTTAGTGTAAGCCCTTTATTCAGGCATTACAACCACAGAAGTTCAAGGAATCCTAGATAAATCTACCACTTACGAACCTCAGAAAACAAAGGCAATCTGGTATCAAAGACAAGAGATACACAAGGGAAGTACAGAGGCATCCACCCCACAGCCTCCACAGAGCTTCACAAGGGTATGCTGCAGGAATGAGAGACTCAGATCACTTTTCATCTTAGAGAATTATCTGTTTCCTTGAAAAATGGAAACAACCAGAAAGCAGACTCACAAGCTCTACCCACATCTGGGATACGTACCCTTCTCCCCTGTTATACAGAAGAACTGTCAGGGCTTGTGGCAAAGCCATCCCCTCCTTTTGAGCACCAGATCTCTTCCCCTTCCACATACTCTAGGATAGCACTCCAGACATTCTTCCCCATTCCAACATCACCAAATCTTCCCTCTCCTGGATTATTTCCATCAACATGATGTTTTTGTTTCGTATCTTAAAAGTCCCACTTTACCCAGTTTTCATCAGCTACTTGCCTATTTTCTTCTTTTCTTACCAGGAAAATACTTAGAAAGAATTGAATATACTTCTATCTTCCATTTCCCTCTTTTCATTCACTCATGAATCCTCTCCAAGCAGACTCCACCAAATTGCTCTTGTTGAGGTCACCAGAGACCAGACATTGGTAAATCCATTTCAGAGACATTTGACACAGTTGATGACTCCCTTCCCCCTTCACTTGCTTCCCAACGCATTGCCCTCTCCTGATTTTGCTTCTCCCTCATCTCACATATATGTTCCCATGGAAGGACCTCAGAGTTCAGCACCTAAAGTTTTCTGTTTACACTCACTCCCTTAATGCTTTCCAAACTCATGGCATGAAACAGTCTCTGTACGCTGACGACACCCCAGTTTATACAACTTTCCATATATCTCCCCTGAAACTTCAGGTTTATGTAGTCAAATGATCACTGATACTTCCATGTGGATGTCTAAAAGGCATCTCAAATCTACCATATCTGAAGATGAACTCCTGTCTGTCCTTCAAAAAAATTACCAACTTCTTCCATAGTCTTCCCTGTCTCAATAAGGGGAAACCCCATTCATCTAACTGCTTAGACCAAAACCCGTGTCATCCAATCCATTGGCAAATCAAGTCAGCTGTGCTTTCAAAATACTTCTCACCACCTGCCCTGCTACCCTCCTGGTCCAAAACACCACTGTCTTACACGTGGATGCTGTAATAGCCTTCTAAGTGATGTAATCCTGCTTTCTCCGGCACAGCCAAGGCCAGGATTAGAACCAAGTGTGTTTGGCTTTGAAGTTTTTGCTCTCTTTAGTGACCATCGTGCTTCAGAATGCCAAGGACCCAGGTCATTCACCAAACTCACTCAATAGAACATATGGAAATATCCATGGATTTATGAACCTGCGACCAGGTTTTTCCATAGTCAGCGGGAAAATAAGATAAATAACGATAGTGTTGCATGTATGATTGCTTATCTTCGTATAAGGCCGCCGATTGCCTCTTCCTGGGGGGAGAAGTCCTGCTCTCTAAGATTACAATCTTTCTCCTTCTAAACAGCAAAAGGTCCTTCCAGTGAGAAGATACTAAATCATATTGATAAATGTACAGTCTGGTTCCTCAGGCAAATAATAAATTACTCTAGGAAATACTGAAGATAGTAATTCGATGTTATTAATGCTCAACCACGGCAAAACATTTTTAATAGCCCCATTATAATTCCAAAGTACTTTTGTTGTTGTTCTTGTTGTTTCAATTCTACTCTTTTTCAAATGCCTCGCATCCACTGGTCTCAACCCCGATAGTTCCCCCAAGAACCACCCCTCCCCTTTTTTACTAATTATATGCAAGAGCCAAAGTTATAGGAAATTCACCCACACTCAAACCATCAAGATAAATGGGATGGTTTCCTCGTACCTTGCTAGCTGCCACACCAGCTTTTTTATTCATTTTATACTCTGGTGTTTCAGTCTGCATGAAGTAGATCTGGTCTTTCATGTTTTCAAAATCTTCCTGGTATTTCCTCTGTAAGACATTAGACAAGGTGAAGAACCGCTGTGGAAATGAACTACGCAAGAATTTCCATGAGAAGACACACGGATTTGGAAAAGTTAGACAAAGCCACCCTGTCCTTGGTTTAGGCTGGTCAGATTACAATTGGAGAATGTGGTACCATTGCAAAAATGATTAGCAACTTAACAGAGATTTAGAACAATTAAAATAGGCTAAAAACAGAATTAGAAAGGCTTTTCTTGGCTACCAAGAAAGGGCTCTTAAGGGCAAGGAGCAGGGAACTTAAAAGAAAAGAAAAACAATAGACATGCTTTCCAGGCAAGAGATACTAAATTAATCAATTTCATAACTGTACAGTTTGGCTCCTCAGGCAAAGAATAATTTAAAAGGATCCCTTTAACTTGTACTAACCGCACTTTGCATTCGGTAAGGGGGTCTCACCGTAACGTGTTGTAAAAATTGAGGTAGAAATAATGGTATTTGGCCAAATAACATTTCTCAAAAGGAAAGAGAGTTTGTGAAATTTCTTTCCTAACAGGAACTCTACACCAGGTCTTGTCCCAAGAAGAGGGGCCTCAGTGTCCTGGTACCCCTTCAGGTAGGGCAGGTGGCTAGAAGTCACTAAGGAAAGGGGTCTCCCTCCCGGGACGACAGACCGGCCATCCCTTCCCACTCACTGTGCTGAGGTTATCAGCATTCATTCTGGCGTTTGCAACTTCAAAGCAAGGTGTCTCACTCCATTTGCCTTTGATTTTATTTTCATAGTCTTCTTTGTATTTTGCTAGAAAAAAGAAAAGAAAATAAGACAAGAATAACTCATGAATTGACAAATAAGACAGCAAATTAAGGAATAATGATTAACTTTAAAAAATATCTTCAGCAAGCCATTCTTAAGTCCTTAATAAATGTCTTTAAAAAAAAAATCTTCCAATGTAGTGTCAATTTACCCAATCAGAAAGTTGGGTGATGGGGATAGAGAACGGAGAAAGAGGGTACTAACGCCCCCTCCCCTTGCCGAGTTTGGGGACTTCGTCCAGAAGTTGCAGATGTCCCCCGATGTTTAAAGAAATAGAGTCAGCAGTCATCCTCTATTTATATTTCAGAGTTACAATATAACATATCAACCTGAGATTTCTATGCCAAATTAACTTAGCTATTAATTTCTAAGCTTTACCAAAACTCCTAGTTATCCAGAAAGAAACAACCGCAATAAAATTCAACTTGCAGGCTAATGAATAGACCTTTGAGTTCAGAGTTAAATTTAATAGGAACTGGAAAGTAATTCAAAAATTGAATTATTGCCCCATCTGACTCCCAAATCCCACTCCATCTGAATCCCAGGCTGTAAGCTCCTGGAAGAGAGACATGGTATGTCTTCTTCACTTTCATATCCTCAGAACCCAGTACAAAATGTGGCAGGCAAAAGTTACATTATAAACGTTTATTCAACTACACTAAACTGAGGCCATGATACGTGGTCTTGAAATACCTTGGCTTACGTGTTCTTGGAAGAGAATTAAACAAGCCAACCCCAAACCTGGGTCCATGAGCTAGAGCCCAAGCTGAGTTAGAGCAATTCTCCCTCCATGGCTTATAAAAATGTGTTAACAGACATAACTAATGGGCCTCAAGGCACTGGCATATGCCTATATCCCCACCATATCCTTTAAGGAAACAGAAAGTGTCTTTCTGGTATACCTTTAACAGAAGAACTAAAGGTGAGTGATGTGCAGAGTCAACAAGTGTGGGTTAAAGGAAGCTTAGCCCTCACTCAAATGCTTAATTTCCTTTCTTCTCAAAAGGTTAATATGCAAATAAATCGCCAACTGGTTTTCATAGCTATAAATTTTAGAGTCCTGGGCGTGGGTTCAATCTCTGGGACCAAGATTTGACTTTGTCTTGACCAAACGTTTGATTGTTTTCTCAGCCACAAGTGCTGGCAATAATATTTACAGAGAAGTCTGCTGGGAAGTTTAATAAGATCATTCGCTGAAGAGTGCTTTGTAAACCCCACAGTGCTAAGCAAATAAAGGGTATAACAACTGTAATAATAATAATAGCTATTACTATTGTCATCATCATAACAGAAAGAAATTCTATAAGAAAGAAAATTGTATGTGCGGGGAGGGAACAATTCTTCAATGGAAATCTTTGCTGAGGTAAGATTTGTGTTATACTGCTGATTGATTGACCTGCTGCACTCTGTTTTGAAGATTTAAAGAACAGAAGTCAATAATATTGATTTTTGGATTTGCGAAGACTACTTATAGAAATGTTTCTAATCTTTTTTTGGAGACAGACCTCTTCAAGAAATTGAGAAAGCTATAAAATGCTCACAAAGTAACTTCAGAGGTTCTTGATGTACACATACCTCAGGTTAGGATCTCCTAATGTATCATTTTTTGGAGGGACATGGCCCTACCTCCTACTTGTTGTCAAAGGAGAAAAACCTTAGGATTGGGAAGGGGCAATTGGGCCTGATCCCCAAAACTGAGATCCAGAGAACTTTGAAATATAATTTAAAGTTGAGAAGGTAGCAGATATTCTTTTTTCTTTTTTCTTTTTCTTTTTTTTTTTTGAGACGGAGTTTCGCTCTTGTTGCCCAGGCTGGAGTGCAATGGCACGATCTCGGCTCACCGCAACCTCCGCCTCCCAGGTTCAAGCAATTCTCCTGCCTCAGCCTCCCGAGTAGCTGGGATTACAGGCATGCACCACCACACCCGGCTAATTTTTTGTATTTTTAGTAGAGGGGGGTTTCTCCATGTTGAGGCTGGTCTGGAACTCCTGACCTCAGATGATCCACCCGCCTTGGCCTCCCAAAGTGCTGGGATTACAGGCATGAGCCACCGCACCCGGCCAAGAAGATAGCAGATATTCTGAATGAGGTCTAAATGTTGGGCATTTATCAGGAAACAGGCATTGCATATGTAGATTTGTTAAGGATAATTGAGCAGGAGATTAATTCTCACAGTAAGAGATAGATGTCTTGTTTTCAAGAAGATATTAAAACAAGATGCAAAACAAGAGTGTAAGATCACCCAACCCCCTCATCCAAAGTCCTTCCTTCCTTCTAAATCTTCATGGACTACAACATGTTATTTCCTCCTATCCAGGAGCTGAAATGGGTCAGGGTGGAGCTGGAACTCTCACAATCCACTTCTGAGCACTGCCAAGTCTGGGAAGATTTTCATAACACAGGAGAAGGCTGGAGCTTGTTGGCTACTTAGGAAATTATGGCCTTCTGTCTCGTTTGTGGGTAGGAGAGAAGTTGAAAGAACAAGGGTCCATAGGTGGAGGAGTGAGAGGAAGAGAGAGGTATGTGTCCCTGTGGGGGTACATAGAGAGACGGTCCCACAGGGACACATACCTCTCTCCCAGCAAGGGGTCTCACTCTGCAAGTCTGAGAGTAAGGCCAGAGCTTTTGTACAATACATGAAGATGGGTTACTCATGTCAGGGTCCAACATTCAACCTTCCCAACATCCAAACACAACAGAGTTGGAGAGAAAGGTTAGGGGGAAACCTTTCTCTCCAAACTCTGTTGTATTTGCAGTTGACCAATGGAAACTTAGAAGAAAGAGTCAGTTTAACTTCTCTAGAATTTTTTTGGTTTGTTTAACAGAGGAAAGTATGTCGGGCCAATTACAAGCTCTGGGACACCTTCTCTGGGTAAGAGGGTGACCACGTGTCCATAGATATAGTAAGATTGTTTCCCTTCTCCTCAGAGGTCAGCTGAGGGGACTTCCATGGGGTCATAAACTGGGTACCCTGGTGTCTTGCTTAAACACATGGTTTCATTATGTACTTTCAACATCTGAATCTGTGATTTTTATGTGGTTATCAAATGGAAAGGAATATGAAGCCAGTTAATTACCTTTCTCTTTTTCTGTGAGTAGCTAAGCACTAGGACTCCTGATGGTTCCGTTCATAGAAAAGTTATCCCTGCAGAAAGGGTATGAAGAACCCAGCTTGTATTTTTATTGCCCACAGTGGGCCTAACACTGCCTGCTTGACTCAATCAAATCTCTTCTGGTGAAATCAATGGAAATCTTCCCAATTCTATGTGACAGAAGAATCTCCATGGTTTTAGAGGACCAGGGCCTGGTATCTTCATGCTGTATAACATTATGTTACTAAAAGATTATTTTTTTTAAAAAATTGAGGCCCCAGTTGGTATCAGTGGTAAATTCCAACCTAAAATCTCATATTTTTTCTTTCGTGGATCTGGAAGGGAGCAGAGAGGCAGGTACAGAGAAACTAAAACGACTTCCCAGTGTTGCATTCAGGGTCCCACTTTCAGCTAGTCACGGTGTGCATAGTTTCCCCACCTGGAAGGCCTGTTTCTGTGAACAACTCTGCCTGTTCATCTATGTTAGAGCTACAAAATACAGCAGAGACAGAAGGAATCATGTAGCTGATGGTTTTGGCCAAAGACAAAGGTGAGAGAATTGATTCTGACAGGTATAGTAAGGAAGGATGGCAAATGGAACTTAACATTAGTGAAATCACTGCAGATATGCAATCATTACCATCTGAACTGGGAGCTGTAAGAAAAGGATGTGAGGATACACAGAGAACTCCACCCCAAAATATGGCTCCCTAGTATAATGAGTATTTTGAATTAAAGGCCCTTAGAGATTAATGGAAGCTAGAAGAGACTTCTTTCTACATAAAGACCAGATAGACCCACTAAGAATAAAAATTGTTTCCCCGACATCCCCCCACCCCCATCCTATCTCTCAATCCTCTACCTCTCCCAAAGCACAGGCTCAGATTTCCTTATCTGTCTAAGGTCCGGACCTACCACAGAAGAAAACAATTCCCTCTGACCACTTCCCTGAGTTTTTAACTGAACCTATAGTGCAGGAAGGAAGACTAAAGTCTGTCAACAAACCTGGACAGGCTCCTGTCATAAACCATTGTTCGCTTTGTGGGCCAACAGACTTCGCCCCAGACTACTGTATGTTCTTCAAACCCATTGAATTCTCCCTAGTAATCATTTCTTGCCCTTCAACAGAATTCCTCTTCTCCCCACTCCCCATAACCTGTTTTGCCAGGATCCAAGTTCATAGTCTTTCTGTAACCTCAAGATGGTATATAAGCTTCTGCACCCCTGGGGAGCTGGGGCTTCATTCTGAAGGGTCCCGTGTGTACACATTAAATAAATTTGTATGCAGTTTCTCCAATTAATCTGCCTTTTGCAAGCTGATTTTTCAGCCAACCTTCAGTGGGCCCAGGAGGATCCCTTGGCACCAACAGATGGATCTGGGAGACACGATTCAACAAGGGGATATTGAGTTTAAATGCATGCGAGTGAGTAGATAAAGGAGGTTTTTTATAAAAAAAAAAAAAAATTATACTTTAAGTTCTAGGGTAGATAAAGGAGATTTTTATCCTATTTTAGGGAGAAAGAGGATATGATGCTGCTGCAACATGGGCCAACGCATCTTGAGAGTGAGGAGGGAAGACAGTACCAGAGTAAGTCACTCTTGGCAGCCCTGTGCCTCCCTTGTTGGATGGTTTGTTGTTGGGTGGACTTCTACCAATCACAAGCAGTTTTCCCCAACACAACTATTACTCTGGATGCACAATAGTCATTAAGAACTCAGAAATCTGGGTTAAGACTGGGAATAAATAACATCACGATGGCCAATTCCAGTGACCTTTTTCCACAGCCACCCTCCCCTCAGCTCATATTAGTACTCCACAGGGCAAAGCCTGTTCTGGCAATGCTTTCAAAGTACCCAACATTGTCACCTTGCCCACCTAGAATGGTGCCATCCAATGCATATATAATGCAAGTCATTCTTACAGCCACATTTTTAAATGTAGAAAGAAATATGTGGGAAATGATTTTAATAATATAGTTTACTGAACCCAGTAAATCTGAAAATTAACATTCCAACATGTAATCAACATAAAAATATTAATTTGAAACATTCTTTTTTTCATAATTAAGTATTCAAGATTCAGTGTCTATTTCTCACATATTGGACACTAAGTGTTATGAGATGAATATCTGTGTCCCCGCCCCCCAAATTCATATGTTGAAGACCTAACTCACAAGTACCATGTGATGGTACTTGAAGGTAAGGGGCTTTGGGAAGCAATTAAGTTTAGGTGAGGTCATGAGGGTGGGAACCCCATAATGAGATTATCATCCTTATAAGAAGAGGAAGAAGAGGAAGAGATCAGAGCTGGCTCTCTGTCTTCAGTGTGTGAGGACACAATGAGAGGGCAGCTATCTACAAGCCAGGAAGGGGTTTCTCACCAGGAACTGAATCCGTGATCTTAGACTCCCAGCCTCCAGAACTGTGAGAAAGTAAATGTCTATTGTTTAAGCCACCCAATGTATGGTATTTTGTTGTAGAAGCCCAAGCTGACTTATATACTCAGTTTATACTGATCAAATTCAGGTGCTTCCTAGTCACATTTGGCTAGTGGCTACTGTACTGGAGACTGCAGCACTAAACCAACTGGCAAGTCTAAATTGGTGGAGAGAATGATTATAGAGGTGTTTGAAAGTGATTTTCAAAAATTACTTTTAAGAATCCCCACTGCATACTCAAATAAGGCAAAATAATGTTTCCTTCGTAAAGTATCTTTTAAAATAGACTTTAAATAAAATTTGAAAATAGATTCCTTTCCTTTCTAAATGACCACTTGAAAATACATTTTTTTTTTTTTTTTTCAAAAGATAAATTGTCCTCTCCCATCTTACTTACAATATCAACACTTTGTTTTTTTTTCTTTTTTTCTCTTTTTGAGACAGTTTCACACTTGTTGCCCAGGCTGGATTGTAATGGTGCAATCTTGGCTCACTGCAATCTCCACTTTCCAGGTTCAAGTGATTCTCCTGCCTCAGCCTCCCAATTAGCTGAAATTACAGGCCCCCATCACCACGCCCAGCTAATTTTTAGTATCGTTAGTAGAGATGGGGTTTCACCATGTTGGCCAGACTGGTCTCGAATTCCTGACAGGTGATCAACCCCCCTTGGCCTTCCAAAGTGCTGGGATTACAGGCTTGATCCAATGTGCCCGGCCAATATCAACACTTTCAGTGGACCATGTATTTATGTACACTTCAAAAGTTAATTTCTGCTTAGCCTTGGGCAAAATTTCAGATTGGTAGCATTCCTATTAGTGAAAGTTTACTATACTTACTAGATTCTTTATCTAAACAGCTCACAGTTACATAGTTAGGTAATCTACAATATCAAACACTAACAAACATCACTGAATAGACATCATCATCCATATCATTTCATCCTTCTCTACTAGATACTTTACCCAGAAAATGCTTAAGACAAAAATCTTGAGGTTTCGTCAAAATTCAAGCAGAACAAACCTACGCTCATCTCCACAGAGGGCAAGATAAAGTATTTAAAAGCAGCAGTATCCCAGGAGAAAGTGGCCTGATTTGGACCAATTTAAAATAGGAATTTAGCATGGGCCTATTCATCCACTGAGCATCTGTCTCTCCGCATTCCTCATCAGAGCCACATTCCTCAGAGCCAGTTTACCGCCTAAATATAGGGAGACTAAGCTGTTTGCTAGGGCTGTAAAAGTTATGAGGTCCACTGGCCACTGCTGTTAACTAAAGCTATGTCTGAGACACATTCTTATTTTGCCAAGTCTGACTGATAGGATCCAACTATACAAGGTCTTCACTGTGAATTTAAACCAGCTCTTCATGGAAATGTGTGGTTATTTGGTGACTCCGTAGTATTACTGTCATAAGTGAAAACGTCAAGTGACATTAGGACATGGCTTCTGTTTTCAAAAGGTGACTTTCACATTTATCAATTGCTGAGTCGTCCAGCTGGCTAAACATTTATTAACACAGTTCTTGACGTTTATGGATGTATTGCTTTTGCTGTAGAGTTTTTGGGGGTCATATGTAAAAATACTGTGCATGTTTGTGTTTACTCTTCAGGCTCACCTTTACTAACCCTCTCTGATGGTTGAAATTATTAAGCAGCGTCTTCAAGGGAGGCAATGTCCCAGCTCTATTTACTTACCTTGCTCACTTGATTGGTTACTTTCTTGGCAAATTCTATTTCTGGAGGATCGGCCAGAGGCGTAAATTGAGCTTGCTGTTCAGTGAGACCTTTTTTGTAGGCAACCTGATGAAATAAAAGACAGGGATGTATTTTAAAAACGATTATGCTTTCATCTTTATTTGAAGTCTTAAATTTTAGTGTAACATGTTATAATTTGTCCTTCTAGATGTTATATACCCTTGCTCTCAGTACTGCTAGTGATTTCTATTTCATTGAATTTTCTTCCCTCCTCCTCAGGACTCATGGCCCTAGATCTGCTTTCTTCCAGTCATTTGCATGCTCTGGCTTGCAATTGCAATTATTCTCTTAACCAGCATCTTCAACTCCCAACCCCTTGTCTTTTTATCACACTCACTTAATAAGGCCCTAGCCTTGGATCGACTCGACCATATACTTCCTTTGTTCTTTTATTTTTTGAGATGGAGTCTCGCTATGTCACCCAGGCTGGAGTACACTGGCTCGATCTTGGCTCACTGCAAGCTCCACCTCCCGGGTTCATGCCATTCTCCTGCCTTAGCCTCCCGAGCAGCTGGGACTACAGGTGCCCGCCACTACGCCCGGCTAATTTTTTATATTTTCAGTAGAGACAGGGTTTCACTGTGCTAAACAGGATGGTCTCGATCTCCTGACCTCATGTTCCGACTGCCTTGGCCTCCCAAAGTGCTGGGATTACAGGCGTGAGCCACCGCACCCGGCCAACTTCCTCTGTTCTTATGCCTAGGATGCTGAACGCCACAGAACAAAACCCACAACTCCATGGATTAGGCAATGCTAACATGATGAGTAGGGTTAAGAGGGACACAGGAAGAAGGTACAGGGTAGGGAGCCTCTGAACCCTAGCACTTAACTTGAGATCAACATGCCTGCCCAGTGGTATGTTCTGTGAACAACAGCTTGCTTGGGGCTCTGTGCCCTATGACCCTATGGTATACAAATGCCATTTTGTCTTCAAGGAAACTTGCACAGCCCATTATGTGTCTCTGGTTAGTCCCTACTGTCAGCAGCCAGTCTAAAACCCCAACACTGTCCTTAAGCTCACAACCAACTCCACCTTACTCTCAGCTTCCTCTTTCATAGAGGAAAGAAACGCTACACACTTACCTTCTCCATATTCGTCCCTGCCTCTCCAACCCCTGCCCTGGCTCAGAGGAGAAACATCCCTCAGAGGGAATGACTCCTGCACCCAGGGTGCTTCCCCTTCCAGCACATCCTTTGCACCCAGCTCTCTGTCATCCCTCCTCTTTCTCACAACCCCAACCTCTCCTTCTTCATTAGCTCCTTCACTTCAGCCTATAAAAGACTTCTATCACCTTAAAATAAGTATGGTACCCACAAATCATGCATATCCTTCTCTCTTGCCATCCTTTCTTTCTTCATTACTGACTCCTCTGGTTTTTTTCTTCCACCAGACTTGGCCCCTGCTTCCAAAAATGCAGAACTATTCATAGATCCCCAGACACATGAAGCCCTCAGATGTTTCAGGGCTTTGTACATGCTGTTCCCTCTCCCCATCTGTCTACAAACCGCTGTTTCCTCTCCATGGCTCAGGACAAGCATGACTCCCCTCCCAAGCTTTCTCTGACTCCTGAGCCAGATGCGATGACCTTCTCCTGGGATCTCATTCAACTTGGCCATTACCTCCTTTAAAGGGTCATCATATGACACTGTAATTTGTTGTCTACATGTCTCTTTCCTCTTGACTGTGAGCTCTGGGATGGCAAAAAAGATGTCCTATCCTTGGGAACCCTCGTGGCCTGCATAGTACCTAGCTAGAGCAAGAGTCAATGATTGACATCTCAATGTGTGTCTTACACACTGAGGCCACGAGGGAATGTCTCAAGAGGAGAATTATCTTTCTAATCTTCCATGATGCAACTGTGAGATTTCTATGATTATTTTCCCTTCCTCATGGCAGTATTCTGACTTATCAAGTAAGGCAGTTGAATAATCCCAAGGTCCCAATCATCTTTATACTTTAACCAAGTCTAACTATATCTTATCCCAATAACATCTACCTAGGGGCTATAACAAAAGCTTTCATGGACAGCAGATCAATTAGGATACAAAAGACAGATTTTGAAATGTATTTACACAAATTCCACAAACAAGCCTGGCTTAATTTCCTTTAAATAAGTTAAACAAGGCACGGTGACTCACACCTGTAATCCCAGCACTTTGGGAGGCAAAAGCGGATGAATTGCTCAAAGGTTCAAGACCAGCCAGAGCAATATGGTGAAACCCTGTATCTGCCAAAAATACAAAAATTAGCTGGGTGTGGTGGTGCACACCTGTAGTCCCAGCTACTTGGGAGGCTGAAGCGAGAGGATCGCTTGAGCCTGGGAGGCGGAGGTTATAATAATCCAAGATGGCATCACTGCACTCACCCTGGGTGACAGAGTGAGACCCTGTCTCAAAACAAACAAAACAAAACAAAACAAAACAAAACAAAAACACAGACTGAAGACTATTTTAGGCATAGGACAACAGAATTTTTCATAGTTAGTTAAGTCCTTAGGGAAAAAGCAACACTTGAACAGGAGAAATGCTTATTAAGTAGGACATCCTGCCAAGAAGTTTCAGACAAATCAAATCTAGAAATCCTAATTTCTCAGGAACCTTCTTCAGAATTCTGTTTAGTTAGAATTCTGCCGTTACAGAGAATGATCTGATTTAAAAAAAAAAAAAAAAAGAGTTCAGTATTGTGCATCAGCTTAAAGACTCTTAGTGTGTGCAAAGTAGTTTGTCTCTACTTAGGTAATAAGGAAAACATGATAAATAGATTAAGAAGGACACAAGAAGAAGATACAGGAGAGGTAGTAACAGCCTCTAAACCCAAGCCCTTAGCCAGAAATCTATGCTCCTACCCAGTGGTACATTCTGCAAACAACAGCTTGCTTAGGGCTCTGTGCCCAATAATTGTAGAAGTTCACAGTGCTGACAACAGTATTGAGAGGCATGTCAGTAATCTGATACTGAGTGCATACTTGGTCTGCAATAAAAATAAAAGCTATGCCTTAACTGCCACATCTTTTTGAGGAATAGCATGGAAGACTTTACTTCATTATTGTATGTTCTCTTTCATTACATCTTCTACTGTAATTGCTCAAAACATGTGGCCAACTTTCATTGTTCAAAGTCCATAGCATTAGAATGGTATGAAGGTAACCTTTCATCTCTCCATTTGACAGATGAAGGGAGATAGGAGATTAAGTGTCTTCTTGGAAACCTCTCACAGGCTTACATGACATGGCATTTCCTGGTTCCTCTTCAACTTTGCTGTTTGTTCCCTCATCCTTTTGCTGGCTCCTGTTCAGTCCCAAGTGTGGGTGTCCTCCAAAACTCTGCCCTTGGCCATGCACTCTTCTGCTTCCTTCATAGATGTTCATGTCTTTGGCTATCACTTTGTTCTCGTGACTCTCAAATATTAATTTCTTGCCCTGGTCTCACACCTGAGCAATGGTACTTTCTAATTTATCCATAGCATGCCTTGATCTGAAGTTTCCTTCAATCATCTCTATTCCATTTCTCTTTCCATTAATGCATCTTTGTCAGCTGTTCCCCTACTCACCCAGACCCCCAGTCCACAGTCAGAGGCTCCTCTAGGGCTTCTTTCTCTCCTTTGGCTCCAATAGCCAATGGCATTTATGCTTATTCATACTTATTAACCTCAGATTCCTTTCTTCCTCTCCTTTGCCCTAATTATTACTAAAATAGATTTCTCAAAATTACCCAGTTTTTCCTGTATTTCCTAATCTCAATCTATCATATTGTTCATCAGAATTACTCCAGATTCTATTTTTATCATACTATTTTCCACTCCAAAATCTTATGATGCCTCTTATTTCTTACCATTCCATGTTGAAGCAATTTTGTCTGCCTTTCAAGGTCCTGCTGCCAGCATTCTCACAAGTATCCTCCAAATGAGGCACTCACATCATTCACTTTCCTTGTCCCTTAAAACTCAGACCTCATTTTACCTGTGTCCCCTTGTTCGAGTGCTCCCTCTACTCGAAATGCCTTTCTTCTTCATCACCACCCATGCCCTTGGAACCATCACCTCCACATGGCCTTCTCTGGTTACTCACACGTGTTCTGTCTGTCTTGTAGCAAGTATTAGACTGTTGTTTCATTTTTAACTTTTTTCTTGTTTGATATATCATACTTTTATTTTATCAACCTGATTATAAATTCTCAGAGGAAAGGATGAAAACTGCGTGTAGTACTTTTCTATCCTGCCAGGTGTGCGTGCATAACAGACTTTCAATAAATAACTGTTGATCACTTGATAACAGCCATGCAACAATATTGTGAATCTGTGAGATACAGAATCAAAAAGCTAATCTTGAAAGAGAAGCAAGAAGTACTCACACATTAAAATTGGTACCATGCGCTAGATGACTTCGAAGTTTTGTTATACCTTCTCTATTTCCTAACTTACCAATGAAAGGATAGGAGTGTATCTGTATTATATTTTAGCCAATTACATGGAAAGTGAAATAGAAAAGATGTCCATTAAACTTGCAGGTGATATTAAGAGGGTGGCATTAGAAATTGGACCTCAAAAATTGGAGACACCATCAAATTGGTATGTATAATTTTGGTTCATGGCAAGATCAGACCCTAGATTCCATTAGAAGTAAATCCCAATCAGTCTGAACTGGCTTACTAAGTCCAAATTGAGTATAAGAGGTTCCAGGGAGGCTGGGTGTGGGGGCTCACGCCTGTAATCCCAGGACTTTGGGAGGCCAAGGTGGGTAGATCACAAGGTCAGCAGATCGAGACCATCCTGGCTAACACAGTGAAACCCCGTCTCTACTAAAAATAGAAAAAATTAACCGGGCATGGTGGTGGGCGCCTGTAGTCCCAGCTACTCGGGAGGCTGAGGCAGGAGAATGGCGTGAACCCAGGAGGCAGAGCTTGCAGTGAGCTGAGATCATACCACTGCACTCCAGCCTGGGCGACAGAGTGAAACTTTGTCTCAAAAAATAAATAAATAAATAAATAAATAGGTTCCAGGGATCTAACTGACAATTGAATGTCAAATAATTTGTCACTTTATAATGCAGGGCTCTGCTGAAGATGAGTTGCGGTCTGGATTTCCAACATGGCCTCCCTGCAAATCCAATGGTCATGTAAGAAAGTACCTCAAAATAAGGGAGAGTGCTAGGCCCAAGTGGGTCTCTCTTCTGCTGCTGTTGCTGCTGGTTTCAAGCCTAAGGACTCTATTAAGCCTTTTAAGTTCCTCTAACATATGGTTTTCAAGGTCTAGGATACCAAAATTCTGGCAAGTGGGATCACTGATTTTTCACTACCTGAAATATCTTCTGATAGCAAGAGCTCTTTATGGGATAACTATACAAATGTGTTTGTGGTTTGTTTGGGTGTTGTTAGTGCTGTCATTGTTTGTTTAAGACGGGGGTCTCACTGTTGCCCAGGCTGGAGTGCAGTGGCTTGATCATAGCTCACTGTAGCCTCGACCTCTTGGGTTCAAGTGATCCTCCTACCTCAGCCTCCTGAGTAGCTGAGACTGCAGGCATGCACCCCTACACTTGGCTAATTTTTAAAAAATATATTTTGTATAGATGGGGTCTTGCTTTGCTGCCCAGGCTGATCTCAGACTCCTGGCTTCAAGCAATCCTCCCTGCTTGACCTCCCAAACTGCTGGGATTACAGGGGTGAGTCACCATACACAACCACAAATATGTTTTAAAAAGTACGCTAGTCAGGTCCCACACACAGAAAAAGGGAGACATACCACAATTTGCACTTGATGATTAGGATAGCAAGGCACAACCCTTCCATAACATTGCTTACTTAATAGATTTGGGAAGGTGGCTATGATTGCAATAGGTTTTTAAAAATTGCCACTCTGTTGTCACAGAACAACTTCAACCAGAGCCAAGGGGAAAGAAGAACTCATGCTCCAGGGAGAAGAATACCGGTCTTGAGCTCACAAGCCTAGGCTCTGCCACTAACTAATGTAACCCCAGATTCAGGTTTGCCACCTATAAGAAGAGGAAATTGGACTAGATTATATTTAATATAAAGTATAAATTATATCTAATCTAAATGAGACATCGTAAATTATAACAATTCTAGATATATTCCTCTGAAATACAGCATTTAGCCTCTTATAAAGAAGAGTTGCAGTGAACATCTGGCCAGAAGACGTAATTCAAGTTCTCCTGACTCTGCACACTTAAATGGTGCCACTTGCATTTCACTTACATCACTGAGAGCTTTCTGGGCCTGGGCAACTCTCCTCAGTTCTGGGCTGTCATTGTAGGGGTAAAACAAACTTTTGTCTGCTTCCCAGTCTTCAGTGTACAGTTTCTAAATCAAAAAAAAAAAAAGAAAAAGAAAAGTTAGGAGGAAGTAGGGTCACATTTACACAAAATGCAGTTTTGAATTCATCCATCAATGACATAAAGAACCAAGGACGAAGTGAGAGCAAAGGTAAATGAAATTCACAGATAACTTCCCCCTTTCCATTCAACCCAAGTCATTTTTACTGACAGCATGCCCTGTTTTTTCTTATTTTCAGAGGGACAGATGTGTCTGATTTTGTTTCATCTCTTCTCTGTAACTCTACCTGCCTTGTTGTTGTTGTTTTGACATTATTTGTCATTGTTTATCAACAGCACTTACAAGTGCTAACACAATGTAAGGAGCCAGGAAGCACTTCACGTACTTCAGGGCAATATAGGACACTTGCAAGTTGGGTCACAAAATAAACCTCTAATTAGAGTTAATAGCCAGGGACATCTAAAGTATAGCACAGGGTCTAAAGACAATTTTGAGATATTACTTTGTGGCTCTCTCAGCTGGTTCTCCACAGGACCTTTATTTTCCACAGACACTTCCCTCTGCCCCCAGGTTGCTCGGGTTCCCAGATGACCCTCTCCCCACTCTGCCTAGGATCTTTTCTCTCAGTTCCTTTTTGCCAAGCCCTACCCCTGCAGTCTCATATGTCTCAAGGCTACTCATAAATAGATGGGGAAATTGTATTCCAGATGATCAAGAGTTCACCAAGTATTACATGAAGTATATGATGGGATGACATAGGAAGATAGAAGTAGGGATGGAGCAGGCCCTTACCTTGCTGAACATGGCGGTGTTCTTAACGGCCTGGACAAGTTCAGGGGCATCAGGAGGAAGCAGGTACTTATCCTTGGTGTCTTCCCAGTTCTGCTTGTATAAAACCTAGACAGAAGGAGCAGAGGACCTGTGGCTTGAGGTCTCACCCAAAGGCATGAGGATTTAAACAACAAAGGGAGACTCCTGAAGGCGTCCTTGCTCAAAGGCTGCCATCGTGTTACTAGGAAAACATTGACCATGCCAACGTCCTATACTACTTTTCCTACCATAGTCAGGTTTTGGTTGAAAATGCTAATTCCTTTCAATTAAAAATTTAGCTCTTCAGCTTCTTTGGTGACACTGGGACTCCATGCAGCAACAGCCTGGAGCCGAGTCACAGCTGCCTCTTTGGGCAGGGGGATTCTTCCATCCACCCATAGGTTCTACAGGCCACTCATCTGTGTAGCCTTCTTGATGAATACAGGTATTGAATTCACACTGCCCATGAGGCTGGTGAGCAGGATCAGGTCTGTTCAATTTTCTCCTCTAAGACAATGCAGAGGTGATGCACATGCTACTGAGTACCCCAGCCATCCATATCATTGGCTTACCTTACTGACTTGCTGCGACACTTTTTTTGCATGTTCAATATCCTTTGCTTTTTCGTCTACGTGACAGATAGTCTTAGCAACATCACCATCCATTCGATACTTAACCTGCTCAAATAATGCACAGAGTTCATGACAGTCATGAACATGTGAGTATATTAAGGAATTTCTTATAACCACAGAGCATTACCCCAATGACTCTAGGTCTGCATCACAAAGCATAGTTTCTGGATTTTAGCTGGAAAACTGTGATCTTCAAAGGAGCACCTGCACTTACAGATTGTCTGCTTTCCTGGCTGAATCTCCAGCCTGCTGCTTCTTGGCCTTACTGTGCTACAGTGTGGAGAACCACAGTGAGTTGGAGCTTCCATCTTATAGTCTCCTGTTAAGCTAAGTTGCTAAACCAAGCTTTTAGAAGTTTCTTTGGGTTCACATTTACAGCAACATGATCTATGGTTCATGCTTTTCTAGATTTGTGAACTAGCTCATGGTAATTCAACTCCTTTTTCTCACAGCACATATTTAGAACCCACAATTCCCAGCAGTAGGTGTATTTTGAAATGTCCCTATCCTTTATTTCAGCAATACAGCCCACCTCACTGAGTTGATCTTGTACTTTTTTGATTCTGCGAAGTTCTGGGGTATCTGTTGTACTGGCGTATGGCTGTCCTTTTGTTTTCTCAAATTTCTCCTTGTATTTATTCTGAAAAGGATATCAGATATTAGCTAACAAGATAGCAGCGAGAATTTCAAGCAACATACTCACCCCATCTGATTAAAAAAATCCTTCAAGTTATAACAATTATCAATTGTAATAGCTTTCTTTTTGTCCCCTACCCTGACTCTCAGCAAAAACTAAAATAGATTTGATAATTGCTTCTCCTAAACATGGTTGGATCTTGGAGACAATACAAATTTATTATAGACTATTGTCTTGGAAATACCCTAAAATGATTCTTTCAATCCTTTTGTCTGAATGCATGTATAAAAGCCTAAACCTCAATTATTTTAGAAAATAAATATAGAAGTTGAGTTAATTCTGAAAAGATTTGATTACTAATACAATGCAAAAATATTCAATTCAGAAGTTGCAGCTAAACTTCAGTAGTTACGATAGCTGAGACACCAGCTGAATTAATGGCAGGTCTGAATTATATTCTGTAAATTTAGGAATGTGATTTTATTATTTCTGCTGAATACACAATGAATTCTTGCTTTAATGATAATGTGCACAATTTACCATTATAAATGTTTTGGGAGTACTCTTGAGTGGAGTAGTCAACAATCTAAATTATACTATTGATTTGGTTACTAACCACTTAAAAACTATTACAGACCTTTGCTGACAGTGCGTTCAGAACATCAGAAATTCTAGGTTCATAGGATCTGAATTAATAAAAATTTATGGCAATATATTGACAAAAAATTCTATCTTTGCTGAATACTGCAGCACTAAAGAAGGTAAGAAAATCTCATTTCTAGAAACCTGTCTTAGATTATTCAAGGCTTTAAACTAGGAATTTACCAAATAGTGAGCTGCTATCATTTAACCAAAAGTGAATATGTATTGCTTAACCTCAATAGGATGTTTTTGACATAAACTTTAGTCTTATATACTCCAATGTTCTCTTAAGCTATATTTCATTTTTTTAAGCCTTCAGAGGACATTCAATCAAGCTACCCAGTGAGACCTCAGCCCATCATAGACAATCAACAAATTAAACCCATTGAAATGTGTCTGAATCTGCTGTCAGTCAGTGTAACTTACAGAACTGTATATGGGAATTTAAAGATCAGGGATCATTGAGAGCAGTGATTCTCAACCTGGGCGCACATTAGAATCATCTGGGCAGCTTTTAAAAATCCTTTTGTACAGGGTTGGGCATGGTGGCTCATGCCTATAATTCTAAAGTTTTGTGGGGCCAAGGTGAGAGGATCATCTGTGGCTAGGAGTTTAAGACCACCCTGGACAACATAGCAAGACCCTGCCTCTATGAAAAAAAAATTAGGAGATCCTACAAAAATTTTTTTTTTTCTAATTAGCCAGACATGGTGGCATGCACCTGTAGTCCTAGCTACTAGGGAGGCTGAGGTAGGAGGAATTGCTTCAGCCCAGGGGTCTGGGGCTGAAGTGAGCTATGATCAAGCTACTGCTTGATCCAGGCTGGGCTACAGAGAAAGATTCTGTTTCTCAAAAAAAAAAAAAAAAAAATCTTTGTGCACAGGCCCAACTCTGAACCAATTAAACTAGAATGGCCTGAGCATCGTTAGTTTTAAAACTCCCAGGGGGTTCCAGTGTGCAGCCATGGTTAATAACCACTGTTCTAAAGTAGAGCCAAACATTCAGAGCCTCAATTTCAAATGAGCTCTTAGTCTGATCTTGGATTTTTAAAATAAATGTTCTTCTTCACTTTATACCTCTTTAATATATACCTTTTTATATGCTGTTAGCTAGTCTACTAAGAAGCTCTTCTGCTGACATTGTTTAAATATGTTATGTAGCTTCCATGAACTGGCCTACATTAAATCTGTATTTAAGATTTCATTATTCTAGATTGGCTAATTAATACTGATTAAATACCAATAAATGCTTTATGATTGGCCTTATGCTTATTTTGCAGGAATGATTTCAATAAGAATGCTTTCTTATGCTGCAATGGTATAAATGAACTACATAAAAGGAAAATTCAACAGTCACAAGAGCCTATATTTTGCAAAATAAGTTTTTGTTTCATACAAGTTTGAGAAATAAAATCCAGCCAGCATCCAAAACAGAGTGGGTTGAGATCAGTAATTTCTTAATAATCAAACTAGGTTAACAGAAGTTGTTTGAAACTTACTGGGCTAAAAAGATCCTGCATTTTCTGACTGTGTGCAATGTAGGGGGTCATGAACTTTGAAGGATCCACTTTCTTCCGGATGACCTTCCTCCTCTCCACCGGCTTTGCTGGTGCTGGCTGTGCCAGTGCTGGCTGTGCCAGAGCTGGTTTGGAAGTTTCCGATTGCTCATAGTCAGACGTCCTTGTCGTTGTAGTCTCATAAATTTCTGTTATTGTCTGAAAATTTGATATTCAACATTGTTGTGAAAGTAAAAACTGTGCTACTGTGATCTCAGTATATATTATTTTAACTCCAAATCAGATTTACATGCCTGGTGTTACTTCTCCATATCTAAGGTAAGCCAAAGCAGGAAACGGCACACTATAGCCATATGAAGGCACATTATGTTAATAAATCTGAATGCTGATTGTCGGGATTGTGTGGAATAAAAAGTTTATTCCTTATTACTTTGCAATATTGCCTTAAGTTTGCATTTGCAGAAAGACACTCGAATACTTCAAAGTAGGGGGAAAAATCAGCAATAAACTTTTTTTTTTTTTTTTAAACAGTTGAAAATCTTAAGTTGTCTGGGTAAAGTAAAAGCAAACGAGGTTGGGGAACAAAAGGTTAAGATAATCAAACAAAGCTCAAATTATCGACTTTAATATTAACTTGTAAGTGACTAAGGGAAAATTGGTCATTTGTTCCACAGGGATTTAGGCATTCTCCACTGTAGATCGGAGACAAAGAATAATGAACTTTAAAAAAAATGAATCGCATCAATATTATAAGAGATTTTCATTCCCTTGGCTTAGTCAGTTAATTAATGTGAACTGGAGTGCCATTTACACTAATAAATGCTTAGGTGGACAAGAATAATGATGACAACACAATGGGCTAATTATCCTCACAACAGTCCTATCCATGCAGTAGGTGAGAAATTACTATTTCTTACAGCAGGCTATAGTGGAAGATACTAAGACCCCAAGTTTGGGTCTAGTCCAAGGTTAAAAATAATGCATGTAAGAAAAAAAGATAAGCAGCCAAGTCTTCAATCCATTTCACAGTATCCTTCCCTTCACAGCTAATATCATCTGTACCAAAGAATTCTAGCATCAATTATGAAAAGAGAACCTAGTGAGGAAATTGTACATTTATAAAAAACCCCTCTAGTGTTGCCACATCATTGCTAATAGGTTGTTTTCTGTTTTCTGCCCATGATTACTAAGGCATAGTTGACTGTGAGAAACTAACCAGATTACAGCATCTACAGATGTTAGTTTTTATGCAGTCACAGGTTCTCTGAACAAGCTTCAGGATTAACCATCCATATCACTGTTTGTCATGCTCAAAGAGAAACAGCTGCATGCAGAAAATAAAGCGTGAGAAAGGTATTTCACCTTGAAAAAAAAAAAGAGCTTGAACTTGGAATATTTATGGTAATAGCTTATTTAGAATTCCTAACGTGCTAAAATCTGAGTAGCATTTCAATGCATCATCAGGGACGAAGCCTTGGAGGCACCATCCCTGGTGGCAGAGATGGTGACCTACAAGTTACAACTCTACACAATAAAACTGCTTGTCCCTATGCCAATCACAAAGCCAAGGCCATCCCTCCTGCCGCTGTTGGAGAATGGTGATAGCCACTGACATTATTATAATTAGCATCACCTACACAAAAAAATCCCACAGGAGCAATAGGGAGAACCACCCTCTGCCATCTTGGGCTTGTTGAATAGGAAAAAAAGGTGAAATAATCCATCAAACAGGTAATGTTTGCGCTTTCACACCAGCTTCTGGGCACAGGTAGGTGAGTGATCCTCTGTCAGATAATCCCTTTTGCCATCTTTGTGGCCCTGGGAGTATGAGAAAGGAGAAAGCTCTTCTTGCTTTAATGAGAATGCAGTTTATGCAGCTGTGGGCTGGGCCTTACCTCTCCCGGCACCTCTTCATAAACCACTTCTTCTGTGTAGTACTGTAAATAGAGTACAAAGGCATTGGCAAGAGAACCAAAGCAGAAACCACCTTTCCTGTACCTCAACTGAACCACTTAGGTGACTGCACTAGCTCGGTTGATTTGGAATGTCTGTGGGAAAGGGGTAGGTGAAGGAGCCTGTTCATATTTTGGAACCCATCTTCACTTTGTAATACTTCAGGAAAGCTAAAGTGAATGCCATCCAAATGGACAAAGAGATGCAGAGGGCTGAGAAAAGTGTATGAGGCTGTTTTTTAATCAAGAGAAGCTATTTTACTTTACTGGGACATGGAAATTTGTTTTTATGGTCGTCAAGATAGAATTTGCTGAGAAGAGAATACAATAAGAAGATTCTGAGTGTGTGGGTTGGGCAGAGAGGAACTACGATAAAACTCACTGTTTGCAAACTAACAGTAAACTAAAACAGAAACTCGAGTGTGAATACATTTTTAAATGGATTGCATCATGGAAATAATAAGATCCCAAAGTATATCCGCATCTCGATTATTCCTATACCCTCCTGATCAGTAAGTAATAAGTTTCTTCTGGAGTGATGCATGAGTCCCCTTCAATAGTGTGATTGTCCTAAACAGAGTGGTGCTAATATGAAAATTGGTAAACGCTAAGGAATGAAGGGGAAAATGAGAAGATTCCTCACCACGAAGTGATGAAGGAAAAGGTAGGCTGCAATTTACCATAGTGGCTCTGAGGTCATCATGGCCTGCATGACGGATCTGCAGCCTGGATCTAAAACTGAGTCTACTTTTGTTCTACTTCTGACATCACCAGCAATAAATAGATGCAGAAAGGAACTGGCTGACATTTGGTTTCAGATGTGTAAGGAGAGAGGAATCCTGTCCTTAGCTTCACCCTGCTCTGTAGGGTGAACAGAAGGAGAGGCTCGTTTAGGCCAAGCACGTGAGGAAAGGGATAAAGATGAAACACTTGGCTCATTTCTTAGTAAAAAAAAAAAAATGGATATATAACACTTTATGCTTCATTTTTCTTATCTTTGACACCAAAACATACAGCACTCAAGGGAAGGGAAAACATTAAGATGCAAAATTTCCCTCAATGACCTGTATTCTTGGTTCAGTGAAGTGTCATCAGATTACTTAACCATTGTCAATAGGCCGCCTGCGCTATTTCACCTGCATTAACAATTGTCTAAAACTTGCCTAATGTTCCTCATTCTTGTGCTTTCTTTACTCTTGAGCTATTGTTTTAATTTAAAATCTAATTCTGCCTGTATGTCGTTACACATAGCAACAAAAATCACAAGCACTGACAGCACTGAAATTTGCTTCTTTACAGTTGTGACTTTCAGCACATGAGAAATATCGTTTGGACACTCTAGAAAATATTGTTTGATGCTGACGCCACATAGAGTCATTCCTCCAGTCGCACAAAACGTCAGTGGCTTCAGAAGAAATATTAAAATAAAATGGAAGATTCACAACTATTTTGGATTTTCTCAGCATCCAAGTTTAAAAGCAGCTCCTTGGAAACCATTCAATTTTACCTTTGCTGGGCTCTCACCATTGGTAAATCCATCTTAGAAATACGCTTATAAAAGAGGCAACATTATTTAAATGGTTGGCGTTAACTTGTATGCCAAATCGCGCTCTTTTTTTAGAGCTGTACCACTAATTAGATAGTACATCCTTGCTTCTTTCTCTTTCTTTCCAAGTTTAAGTTGGAGTAGAGAGAACAGTAAAACTTTATTTCAATGTCCAAGATCCCAAGGAGATATATTTTTAAAGCCAGTTCTTCTCTGTTTTCTGCATATTTTTAAAGCTAGTTCCTCTCTGTTTTCTAAAATCTTCCCTGGCCATTTTTTCGAATTCTCCACCCTCCTATGCTCATAACCTTTTTTGAGGTCAAAGAGATCTCAGTTCAATACTTTCTGGCAGGCAGTCTATTCATTTATCACCTGCTGGTTAGACCCAGAAGCTGTAATGGGAACAAAATGGTAGGGATGAAATGTCTAAAAATAGCCCCCTCCTTTTTTATGACATCTAGTTGAATCAATCAAGTCTAGCACTAAGGACAATTTCCAGTAGCAAAGGTACACAATTATTTTAAGAAAGACAAGGAATATTTAAGTTGGAGAGTAAAAACTGTTACTGGCATTATTATCATAGGGAAGACAATTTAATTAATAATTATATTAGTGTTTGATAATGATATTTCTGACCCTTAGGTACATAAGTAAAATGCACACTAGTGATGATATCAGCATGAAAGATGTGGTTATCAGCATTTAAGCCAGAGAGGTTGAATGTTACATTGCATGAGATTCATTCTATTTTTTCCCTCATGTCCTTCAGTAATAAAAGTAATTTTATTTGTAGAATAAATAAAATTTTCTTCATCTAAATATAGACTGGTCACTAAAATAATTTTCCAAAGACTAATTTTGGTACTGCCACCTAAAATTTGGTTCTGGGTAGCTCTTACAGTTAATTTCAGTCTTATTAAAAAGCACAGATTTTCAAAACTGCCTCCAAGTGCCTTAGGCATTTGGAGATTATAATGTGTTTAGATCATCATCATTAATTGGTAATTACTAAGCACATTCAGATTCATGGCACTGTATTTATGTGCATTATAGTTCCAAGCCTTTAGATTTTATTTCTAGAATGTGAAGCTAAAGGCAATAGCTGGTGAGGAAAACTGTAAGATGATAAAACAAAAGGATATAAAATAAATATAAAATAAATTATTAACAGCTTTGTAAAATGTGTTAGATGTCCACCAATAATTGGAAGGAAAATTTTCAAGATACCCACTATAGTCTTTGTTCTTATTCAAAATTCAAAAGCAAAAGCTAGTCTTGTTCACTTAGGTAAGTATAATGAAGTTGGTGGGAAGGTGTGGCTCCAACTATCACTGTTTCATACTTCATATTTGCGTGTATGTGTGTGTGTGTGCACATGTGTATGTATTATGTATAAGTCTCACATATGCATATAATTTCATACATATGATTATTCTGAATATCTAAACCATGTTTCCCTATAGATGATTAGCTAGTTGAAGCAAAGAATAAGGAGTAGATCTTTTCCTCTATTGCTATGCAGACACTAAGAGACAGAGTTCCATTTTCAGAACTTTCTCTTCATCTCTGTCCCTTTGAACATCGGGGTTGGGAACTGGGGAAGAAAGTAGTTTTAGAAGACGAATTAAAACCTGCCTTTACTCCAACTTGGTTTTTGAGAGCTTAAAGAAAAGCAAAAGTGGGAAACAGTGATACTTCCTTTCAATTTGAAATCCCACGTAATTATAGTGAAACTGAACATAAAATATTCCTTTCTTATGCTTTAAATGAGGACTCTTTGTGAGGTTATAATAGACAATGTATTTTTCGAATGATTAATTCACCTGCGTGGCTTTGACTGTCACTACATAAAATAGTTTGCTGTCAGTGTTTTTTTTTTAAATCTTACCTCCACCACCTCCTCATATTCTTCGTCATCTGCCATTTTTCCAGAGTAGTAGTGGCACCTACAAACTTTTCATATTCCACACAAATGAAAACATATTAGAGTCTATTCCCAGCACGTAAATTATCTTATGACATCATAAAAACAGAATTTGAAGCTAAACTGTTGTACAAATTCATATATTGTTGCAGGCTAAAGGAGAGAAGACATTTAAAATACAAGTATAAACAGCAGAAGCTTCAAATTTCTTTCTTTTTATTCCTTCAGTGTTGGGAATTGCTACTTCTACATAATCAGTTTAGTTAAAATTGTAAAAGGAAATTGAGGTAAGGAAGTGAGAGAGTTTGGATTCAGGGAACAGAGAATTTAAACTTCCAAACACTTAGAGAAAAGACATTTTCCAGCAAAAAATTTAGTGAAAGAAGGCCAGCTTGGGTTTCAGAAGAAGCTGAAATTTTTCCCCAGCACCAAAATTCTAAGAGGGCTGACTTAGTTTTCTATACTGCCCTGATCCACTGTTTGCTGTATATCTTAGGCTTCAAATTGGAACCCATAAAAATACATCTGTCAATAAATTTTAAAAGAAAAAAAGAAACCTCAAGGCAATGGAGTTATCTTCTTCCCGAACACCATCGGCTTATACAGACTTTTTCTTTAGTTTCTGTAGCTCTCGTTCAAACCTGAAAAATAACAAAGTTGTAAAGCATTGACTGAAGTACATATAGGATTGTCAGTCCTTAGCCTAAGCTTCTAATATAGAAAATAGCAAAAGGATCTCTCAAGGCCTCTACAGTTTGTTGCCAGAGAGTGAGACTCTTGATATGAAGTGGATGATGAGTCAGAACAGCTGTCCCTTCATCCAAAGATGTTTGCCATGTAAACCAATACCCTGCAGTGGCTGGTTTTGTTAAGCTAGCGAAACTGCCACTCCTCGGGCAAATGAAGCCCAGTAGAACAGGATAAATATAGGAACGTAGAGCAATGTATCTTCTTTTTCATACTAATATATTTAGGGAAAAAATATCAAAGGCAAAAAAATGTTAGACAAGAGAGCCGATTCAGTCGAGCAACAAATTGGTTAGCAAAGGACTTGACTCTAATCGCACACTGTACATAGCAGGTATTAGTAGGGCCTTAGTAGGGCAATGGGGTTAGACTCTCCTAGCCATATTTCTACCACTAATTTCCTCAGTTATGGCCCAAGCCTTTGAAAAATACTTCAAGGGAAGTTGTGGAACATCTCCTGAAAGAGTATTACAGAAAAAGTCATAAACTGGCCTTACCTTCAATCTACCAAATAAATTTCCTCAGCAGCAAAGCCTCTCCCAACTCTCCCCTCCTGAGAACCCCAGGCAAAAGCCAGCGTGATGCCTGGGCTCCGAATTATCATGTGGCAAGAGCAACCAATCAGATCCTGAGTCGCTCAAATTTCAGAAGCTAAATTTACCAAGTGATCTTCTGAAAACCACCTGTTCATCAATTCCACTAAAGGATAAAGGGTAACAAATTGCTTGCTTAGAACTATTCAAATGGAATCAAATTTTACCTAACTTCCAGCCTATGCAGTTCAATTTTAGGTTGAATTTCCCATTTACTGAGACCCCTTTCAACGTCATAATCATGCAAAAGAATTTAGTAGAAAATAAGCATGACTTTGAGAGGCTTTGACCCTTCCGTGACTGTTTTCTTCACGTCTTTTGTCCAGTCGTGGTAGTAAATGTACTCACCCTGGTAAGGTTCACCAGGTGAGTACAGGTAAGTTACTGGTGTTAGTGTGAAAGAAACTAAGGAATAAGACCCAGTAAACATCAAGTTGGCAAAAGCAATTTTTAAAAATGTGATGAGTGAAGTTAAAGGTGAAAATATTTGACGATGGCACTAGATAAGATATCCATAGGGTGTAATTGGAAAGATTAGACCCCATCATTTTTCTGTTACTAAACCAGGAGGGTTTACCCAAATCCTGTTTGGCACCTTCTCCCTCCTTAGATAAGGCAAGCTGCTAGGAATACAGAACCTCTGTCGTATGTAACCGAGTTAGTGATTTTTCTGTTAACTCAGATGACTCCTGGCTCCTAGAAGCAACATGTGAATGTGGACACAGACAGGCTCAATTTCTGAACAGCAAGAGCAGATAAAATGGAAATCAGTAACTTGTCAGGAGAAAATAATGCCCTATTTGGCAAATCCGAATGTAAGACATTTCCTTCATAAAAATTATCTAACAATTTTCTTAAAACTTGCCTAATGTCTCTCTTGCACTTTCTTTGCTCCTGAAGGCTTTTTTCTAATTTAAAATCTTATTCTGTCTGTCTGTATGTCCTTACACATAGCAACAGAAAACACAGGCTCTTATATGGCAGAGAACTGCTTTTTCTCTGGGTTGCTCCTGTGTTGAGACAAAACCCTGTGAGTCACCTATATCTTGATATGCATTTGAGACCAAACATATTGCAATCTTTTTTCTTTTTTAAGTTGAACATTAGCAAGTAATCTCGCTGGGTGTGGTGGCTCACGCCTGTAATTACAACACTTTAGGAGGCCGAGGCAGGCAGATGTCTGAGACCAGGACTTTGAGAAAGTAATCTCATATTTCAAATATATGTACCTCTTCCCCCTCCCTGATTCACATGTAGTAAATAAAATCTAACTTAATGTTGTCATCTTAACTGATTATACCTGTTCATCTTGTATGTTCTCACAGGTCTTATGACCAAAGGATATTTATGTAATATGAGATCACTCACTTGGTAGCTACAAACTAGAATTGTGACTTACTAGTCATTACATGCTTTAAAACATGTTGTTGAATTAAAAAATAATACAGGCTCATATTTTAAAAACATAGAGTACAAAATCATATAAAGTAAAAAATGAGCACTGACCTTCTTAAAGTAGTCATTTTTAAGTTGCAGATATTTTCAATATAGATATTGACATAAATCAATATACTTAATATGCAATAGACATCTTTTATGAAACATCACATAAACATATCCTACTCTAATTTCCACAAATAATTCTATTGATTGGATAGAGTATAATCGTTTCATCATTACTTTATTAATGGACAGCTAGGTTGTTTCGAGGTTTTTGCTATTACAAAATAAAGCAAAACAATGCAAAACAAAACACACAGTAAGCATCCCTGTGCATTACCTTTGTATACTTATATGAAATGTATCTGTAAGGTAAATTTCTAGAAGTAGAATTACTAAGGCAGAATATATATGCACATTTTGAAAATTGATATACATTGTCAAGTTGTCGGTCAAAATCCTTACACTATTTTATGTTTCACTAACACAGAATGAGGGTTCCTATGTATACACATCTTGATATCCTTAGGGATTATTAGTCTTGAAAAATCTTTACTATGTGGGCTGAATGTGTCCCCCTAAAATTTATATGTTGAAATCCTACCCTCCAATGTGTGGAAAGTGATAGGGTCATAAGGGTGGATCCCTCACGAATGGGATTAGTACACTTATGAAAGAGGCCCCAGAGAGCTGCCTGGTGCTCTCTCTGCCATGTGAAGTTACAGGGGCAAGATGGCCAGCCACAACCTGAAAGAACGTCCTACCTAGAACCCAACCATGTGAGCACCCTGATCTTAGACATCCAGCCTCTAGAACTATGAGAAGTATATTTCTGTTTATAAGCCACCCAGCTTATATGATTTCTGTTATAGCAGACCAAATGAACTAAGACACTCTTTATACATTACTTTTGAAACCACTATATATGAGTAAATAGAAGTGCTACAGATGAGCAGAACCTCAAACTCCATACATAGTGAAGTGTACATCTAAAAAGTTGGGTGGGGGGGAGTGGAGAAAGAGTGAGTTCACATGAAATTACCCTGGCTTAGATATCTTGGGATAAATTCCTCCTAAAAGAAAGCCCCAAAACCCCTGCTAAATTGGCCCAATGCAGGTTGCTCTAATAATTTGCAAAGCATGTCAGAAGTAAGAGACTCACAGGAAAGCTGTTTAGACTCACTCATGTCAGAAGTAAGAGACTCACAGGAAACCATTCCCACCATGGTTACACAGGGGTGAGTGTATCAGCAAGCAGCTTACACTTCTCTCCTAGTCACACTAGAGAAAAACACTGCCACCTCCTTACTAAATTCTGCAGATTCTAATCTGGAATGATGCCTTCTAGAGACGAAAGAACAGCTTTATTTTCCTGGCCTATCTATGACCTCTTCTATGGAACGAGAGTACACTGACACCCTGATTTACTGGTAGGTTCTTACTATATGCCTTGCACATAGTAAGTGTTCAGTAAATGTTAGCTATTATTATTTTTACTATCATTATCATTTTTTACATTATATTGGAGGCTTCACTCTTCTGTATTTAATTGAAATACCAAATATCTCGAAGCTTCTGAAATCAGACAATAGTTAGTCTAAGAATTTATGAGTACACAGGCATTTGACTAGAAGCTTGTACAAATGGCTACAAACGAAAGCAGGGCAGTTAGGTGCCAATATCGGAACCTTCAGATAATGCTTCTCTAAATATGAAAATATAGAAGTGTCATGCCTGAGGACCAAAAAAGACATAAGGGAGATGGGATTGTAACAGTTTTTGTTGTCATTTC
>NW_016841754.1:1119824-1122836 GCF_001698545.2 Rhinopithecus bieti | reverse complement strand
CCAGTCCAGCCTGCAGATGAGAACATAGCCTCACCAACAACTTCTTTGCAGGCTTGTGAGATCCTAAAAAGGACCCAGACAAGCCAAGCTGAAACTCCTAATGCTGAGAAACTGTGAAACAATGAATATGTCTTGTTTAAACTGCTAGGTTTGTGGCAACTGGTTATGCAGCAATAGATGACTAATCTATCCTTTGATCAGTAGAAACGAGATCAAGAATATTCACAAGAATTTGGATTTTTTCTTTTTAATAAAGTTTATGTTTTAGAACAGTTTTAGATTTACAGAAACAATTGAGGAGACAGTACAGAAAGTTCCCACATACCTTCCACTCAGTTTCCCCATCATTGACACTTTACATTAGTATGATACATGTGTTATGATTAATGAGCCAATATTGACACATCATTATTTTTAAAAGGGCATAGTTTATTTAGAGATCCTTAGTTTTTATTTAATGCCCTTTCTCTGTTCCAAGATTCCATCTCAGATACCACTTTACATTGTTGTCATGTCTCTTTAAATGTGGCAATTTCTCACACTTTATTTTTGATGACCTTGTCAGTTTTGAGGAGTACAGGCCAAGTATTTTATAGGTTGCCTAGTATTGGAATTTGTCTGATGTCTTTCCTCATAGAAAAGACTTGGGTTATGAGTCATTGGGAGGAAGACCACAGAGGTGAAGTGCCATTTTCTTCCCATCGTATCAAGAGTACCTGCTATCCCCATGACTTACAATTGTTGATGTTGGCCTTGTTCATCAACTGGCTGTGGTGTTTGGGAGGTTTCTGCTCTGTAAAATTACTCTCCCCACCACCCCTCTTCATACCACACTCTTTGGAAGGAAGTCACTATGCGTAGCCAAAACCTAAGGATTGGAGAGTTGTGCACCCCTCCTTGAGGGTGGAGTAACTATACACATTATTTGAAATTCTTCAGCATGGGAAATTTTTCTCTTTTTCCCAATTTATTTATTTAATCATTTATTTATATCAGTAAGGACTAATGGATATTTATTTTATACTTTGTGTTACAATCTAATACCTCTTTATTTTATTACTCATATGGTTCTAGCTTTAACCATTGGCAGCTCTTTTAGTTGGCTCCTGCATTCCTTTGACATACCCCCCATTGGTGTTTGTGTGTGTGTGTGTATGTGTGTGTGTGTGTGTGTGTGAGAGAGAGAGAGAGAGAGAGAGAAAGCATTTTCTTACTTTCTGGAACTGCAAAATGCTCCAGGACTCCAAATATAAGTATACATTCAATCTATAAATTTAAAAGTAATATATGTTCATTGTAAAAATTTCAAGCAATAAAGGTTCATGTAGATTATAATATGAAATAAAGGTTTATATACATTATAATATAAAAAGTCTAATTCATTCTTTTAACTATTATTTATTATGTGCAATATATGAGGCTCTGTTCCAGATGCTTCCTTCATGCAGCAGATATCATTAGTTGCTTAAGCAATATACAGCCCTCCCTCAGTGGGTACTGGGCAGAACAATTCCAATATCCATGGAAGGCTGGTTCTAAACCCCCAGCAGATATCAAAATTCATAGATGCTTAAGTCTCTGATATAAAATGACATAGCATTTGCATATAACCTGTGCACATCCCTCTGTATGCTTTCAATCATCTCTAGAATACTTGCAATACCTAATGCAATGTAAATGCTATTTAAATAGTTGTTATACTGTATTGTTTAGAGAATAATGCCCCCCCCCAAAGTCCCCATGCATTCAGAATGTTTTTTTCCCCCAAAATGGTCTATCTGTGATTGGTTGAGTTCGCAGATATAGAACCCACAGATACAAAGGGCCAACTCTATGTGCGTCCCTTCTTGTCTATTAACAGAACCACAGTTTAGGGTGACACAGAAATATGCCCATTTTAAAAATACACTCCTCAGATTCCCTAACAGTTAGGGGTAACCTATGACACTGTTTTGCCAGTAAGATGTAAGTACAATTCTTGGTGCTGAGGCCAATGGGAAAGCTCTTTTTGACTGACGAGCAGGGTCAGACTCACCTGGCATGCACGAGTTTTCTTTTGCCATTCTTCCCTTTTCTATGCCTGGAACACAGATGTAATGCCTGGGCCAGGGCAGCCATCTTGAGACTATAAGAATATGGATCACACACTAAGAAATGGTAAAGCTAGAGTCTTAGCCTTTACTGATTTTCTTAATTTTTGTATTTTAAATTATTTTTAATTTTAAAATGTTAATGTATTATAATTATACAAGTAATTATAGTGATTATATTACTTCTCCCTATATATCAAACATTTTTTTCTACTGTTACTTTGCCAACAATAAAGTTGGTTTTTTCGTATGTTTATTGACCATTTATATCTTTTATTCTGTCTACTATCTGCTCATATCTCCACCCCACATTCATTTCTAGGCATTTGTAATATACTACAGAAATGATTATTTGCCTCTTGTGTATGTTGTTAATATTTTCTCCAAGTTATTTGTGGTGTCTTTGACCACGGAAATGAGTTGAAATTTATCTTCAGTCAAATCTGTCAATCTCTTCTTTCCAGTTTCAACACCATTTATTGACTAAATTGAATTTGAAATACTGCTTTTAACACATATTAAATTAACATGTATTTCTGTTTCAAGAGTCTCACATCTTTTCTTGTTTTCTTTTTCTTTTTTTTCTCTGTCCAGCTTTGTTCTGTTGCTGGCGATGAGCTGCATTCCTTTGGAGGCGGAGATGCGCTCTGATTTTTTTAATTTCCAGCTTTTCCGTGCTGCTTTTTCCCCATCTTTGTGGTTTTATCTGCCTCTGGTCTTTGATGATGGTGATGTGATGATGGTGATGTACTGATGGGGTTTTGGTGTGGGTGTCCTTTCTGTTTGTTAGTTTTCCTTCTAACAGTCAGGACCCTCAGCTGCAGGTCTGTTGGAGTTTGCTTGAGGTCCACTCCAGACCCTGTTTGCCTGGGTATCAGCAGCAGAGGCTGCCAAAGATAGAATATTGCTGAACAGCGAGTGT
>NW_016841754.1:1106295-1118285 GCF_001698545.2 Rhinopithecus bieti | reverse complement strand
GAATAGGAGAAAATTTTTACAATCTACACCCGTCTGACAAAGGGCTAATATCCAGAATCCACAAAGAACTTAAACAAATTTACAAGAAAAAAATCAAACAACCCCATCAAAAAGTGAGCAAAGGATATTAACAGACACTTCTCAAAAGAAGACATTTATGCAGCCAACAGACACATGAAAAAATGCTTATCATCACAGGCCATCAGAGAAATGCCTATCAAAACCACAATGAGATGCCATCTCACGCCAGTTAGAATGGCAATCATTAAAAAGTCAGGAAACAACAGGTGCTGGAGAGGATGTGGAGAAATATGAACGATTTTACACTGTTGGTGGGACTGTAAACTAGTCCAATCATTGTGGAAGACAGTGTGGTGATTCCTCAAGGATCTAGAACCAGAAATACCATTTGACCCAGCCATCCCATTACTGGGCATATACCCAAAGGATTATAAATCATGCTGCTATAAAGACACAAGCACATGTATGTTTATTGCGGCACTATTCACAATAGCAAAAACTTGGAACCAACCCAAATGTCCATCAGTGATAGACTGAATAAAGAAAATGTGGCACATATACACCATGGAATACTATGCGGCCATAAAAAAGGATGAGTTCATATCCTTTGTAGGGACATGGATGAAGCTGGAAACCATTACTCTGAGCAAACTATCGCAAGGACAGAAAACAAAACGCTGCATCTTCTCACTCATAGGTGGGAATTGAACAATGAGAACACCTGCACACAGGGTGGGGAACATCACACACAGGGGCCTGTCGCGGGGTAGGGGGAGAGGGGAGGGATAGCATTAGGAGATAATGACGAGTTAACGAGTGCAGCACACCAACATGGCACATGTATACATATGTAACAAACCTGCATGCTATGCACATGTACCCTAGAACTTAAAGTATAAAAATAAAATAAAATAAAATAAAATAAAATAAAAAGACCCAAAGAAGTGGATAGTCCTGAGAACCAATACTTCATTTCAACAAAGAACAATATGTCGTGGAGACATGGCAAGACAAGGGAAAGAGGGGTTTGGGCTATGGATGATAACCTGTGGGAAAGTGACCAGGAAATATATGGGGAAGACTAATGAAAAATAAGCGTTATCATAGTAGGTTCGTTTGTATAGATTCATCTCAGTGTTGACTTCCCCATCTCGAGTGATAAAAATGTTCTCTTCCTGATATAGGAAGGACACCTTTTTCATAAGAAATTTATGTTCCACTTTTAGGTAGAAAAGGGTTAGTCAGAGAGCCCTTCCTGCATCTGCTTTTCTTCAATTACCTTCAATTCAAAATAATGAATATGTGCTGGGCGTGGTGGCTCACGCCTGTAATCCCAACACTTTGGGATGCCAAGGCAGGTGCATTACCTGAGATCAGGAGTTCGAGACTAGCCTGACCAACATGGCGAAACCCCATCTCTACTAAAAATACAAGAATTAGCTGGGCATGATGGTGGGCACCTGTAATCCCAGCTACTCAGGAGGCTGAGGCAGGAGAATCTCTTGAACCTGAGAGGCAGAGGTTGCAGTGAGCCAAGATGGTGCCACTGCACTCCAGCCTGGGTGACAGAGTAAGACTTCATCTCAAAGTAAATAAATAAATAAATAAAAATAATCGATATGTTAAAGTGGTATATTTGTGGTTGGCATGTTCTGATCACCTTTAAGAACCACTGACAATGAAATCAGTAAGGTATGCAAGCAGAAGTAGAAATTATAGGTTATAGAATATGCTAATCTTCAATTTTGTTAAATAATTCCATCTGTTTTTCAAAGTGTTGGTACCAATTTACATTTCCTCAGTCATACATGCTCCGAAGCTGGCCAACACTTAAGATTAGGCTTTCCTGCAGGGCGTGGGGGTTCACGCCGGTAATCCCAACACTATGGGAGAGCAAGGTGGGTGAATCACTTGAAGCTAGGAGTCTGAGACCAGGCTGGGGGACACTGCAAGTCCCTGTCTCTACAAAACAATTTAAAAATCAACCAGGTGTGGTGGCATGCACCTATAGTCTCACTTACTCTGGAGGCTGAGAAGAAAGGATCATTTGAGCCCAGGAGTTCGAGGTTACAGTGAGCTATGATCACACCACTGCACTCCAGCCTGAACAACAGAGCCAGACCTTGTCTCTGTCTCTCTGTCTCTGTCTCTCTCTCTCTCTCTCCCCCTCTCCATATATATATACACACTTTTTTTAAAATTTAAACATTAGGCTTTCCAAAGTTTGCCTATCTAACAGGTGTGTAACGGTATAATTGTGTGGTTTTAATTTGCATTTTCATGACTACTGGTGAGGCTGAACTCCTTTTTATATGTTTTAGTCAATTAAATGTTTTGTTGTTGTTTCAGAAGGTGTCTGAGTCTCTTAGCCATTTTTCTGTTGAGTTGACCTTTTGTTTATTGATCTATAGACCTTCTTTATTCTGAATATCCTTTGATGATTACATGTGCTGCAGATGTCTTCGCCTTCTCATTGGCTTTTCTTTTCATCATTTTCATACTGACATATGATGAAAAGTTTTTAATTTTCATGTAGTCAGCTTCATGAATCTTCTTTTTTTGTGACTACTGCTTTCAACAAAAAAAATACTTTGTACCCAAGGTCACAAAGATATGTTCCTATATACTCTTCTAAAATCTTTAACCTATTACATTTAGGTCTTTAACCTACCTGGAAATTGTTTTTATATGTTATGAAGCAGATATTTAATTTTATTTTTAGTATATAGATAGCCAATTGTCTCACATTTGATTGAGAATTCCATCATTTCCCAACAGGATAAAATTCCTCCTCTGCTATCAATAATTTCTGTTATCAAAATTGTGAGTTCTTTCTAAACTCCCTGTTATATCCATTGGTCTATTTGTCTAGCCTTGCACGAATACCACACTATTTTAATTCTGTGGCTTGGTGGTATGTCTTGATTTCTAGAAGAGCGAGTCCTCTCACCTCATTTTTTATATTCCTTTCCATGTTTAGGGCTTCCTTCAGGGTCTCTTGTAAGGCAGGCCTGGTGGTGACAAAATCTCTAAGCATTTGCTTATCTGTAAAGGATTTTATTTCTCCTTCACTTATGAAACTTAGTTTGGCTGGATATGAAATTCTGGGTTTAAAATTCTTTTCTTTAAGAACGTTGAATATTGGCCCCCACTCTCTTCTGGCTTGTAGAGTTTCTGCCGAGAGATCTGCTGTTAGTCTGATGGGCTTCCCTTTGTGGGTAACCCGACCTTTCTCTCTGGCTGCCCTTAAGATTTTTTCCTTCATTTCAACTTTGGTGAATCTGGCAATTATGTGTCTTGGAGTTGCTCTTCTGGAGGAGTATCTTTGTGGCGTTCTCTGTATTTCCTGAATTTGAATGTTGGCCTGCCCTACTAGGTTGGGGAAGTTCTCCTGGATGATATCCTGAAGAGTGTTTTCCAACTTGGTTCCATTTTCCCCCTCACTTTCAGGCACCCCAATCAGACGTAGATTTGGTCTTTTTACGTAATCCCATACTTCTTGCAGGCTTTGCTCATTTCTTTTTCTTCTTTTTTCTTTTGGTTTCTCTTCTCGCTTCATTTCATTCATTTGATCTTCAATCGCTGATACTCTTTCTTCCAGTTGATCGAGTCGGTTACTGAAGCTTGTGCATTTGTCACGTATTTCTCGTGTCATGGTTTTCATCTCTGTCATTTCGTTTATGATCTTCTCTGCATTAATTAGTCTAGCTGTCAATTCTTCCACTCTTTTTTCAAGATTTTTAGTTTCTTTGCGCTGGGTACGTAATTCCTCCTTTAGCTCTGATAAGTTTGATGGACTGAAGCCTTCTTCTCTCCTCTCGTCCAAGTCATTCTCTGACCAGCTTTGATCCGTTGCTGGCGATGGGCTGCGCTCCTTTGCAGGGGGAGATGCGCTCTTATTTTTTGAATTTCCAGCTTTTCTGCCCTGCTTCTTCCCCATCTTTGTGGTTTTATCTGTCTCTGGTCTTTGATGGTGGTGACGTACTGATGGGGTTTTGGTATAGGTGTCCTTCCTGTTTGATAGTTTTCCTTCTGACAGTCAGAAGGACTGTCTGTTGGTCTGTTGGAGATTGCTTGAGGTCCACTCCAGACCCTGTTTGCCTGGGTATCAGCAGCAGAGGTTGCCGAAGATAGAATATTGCTGAACAGCGAGTGTACCTGTCTGATTCTTCCTTTGGAAGTTTCCTCTCAGGGGTGTACTCCACCCTGTGAGGTGTGGGGTGTCAGACTGCCCCTAGTGGGGGATTTCTCCCAGCTAGGCTACTCAGGGGTCAGGGACACACCTGAGCAGGCAGTCTGTCCGTTCTCAGATCTCAACCTCCGCGTTGGGAGATCCACGGCTCTCCCCAAAGCTGTCAGACAGAGTCGTTCGCGTCTGCACCGGCTCCCGCTACTTCCCCTGTTGGTCTTCAGCTGTGCGCTGTCCCCAGAGGTGGAGACTACAGAGACAGGCAGGCTTCCTTGAGCTGCTGTGAGCTCCACCCAGTTCGAGCTTCCCAGCGGCTTTGTTTACCTACTTAAGCCTCAGCAATGGCGGGCGCCCCTCCCCCAGCCTCGCTGCTGCCTTGCGGTTAGATTGCAGACTGCTGTGTTAGCAATGAGGGAGGCTCCGTGGGCGTGGGACCCTCCCGGCCAGGTGTGGGATATATTCTCCTGGTGTGCCTGTATGCTTACAGCGCAGTATTGGGGTGGGAGTTACCCGATTTTCCAGGTGTTGTGTGTCTCAGTTCCCCTGGCTAGGAAAAGGGATTCCCTTCCCCCTTGCGCTTCCCAGGTGAGGCGATGCCTCGCCCTGCTTCAGCTCTCGCTGGTCAGGCTGCAGCAGCTGACCAGCACCGATTGTCCGGCACTCCCTAGTGAGATGACCCCAGTACCTCAGTTGAAAATGCAGAAATCACCGGTCTTCTGTGTCGCTCGCACTGGGAGTTGGAGACTGGAGCTGTTCCTATTCGGCCATCTTGCTCCGCCCCACCTCATTTTTTATATTCAACAGAGTTTTGGTTATTCCTGTCTTGGATAGTCCACACAAATTTTACAACCAGCTTATCAAATTCCCTGAAAAGTGTAGTCTCTTTCCTCAATCAGTTTCACTGTTCCTAAGTCAGTATCATACTGTTTCAGCTACTGTAGCTCTTCAGTATGCTTTGATATCTATAGAGAAAGCTGCCCCCATTCTTCTAAAATTCATGTGGATATTTTATATTTTTGTTCTTTATGATGTATTTAGCCTATCATGTTTCATTAAAATTATCCTTGGATTTTAAAAAAATAATTGCATTGAATTTATAGCTTTGTTTTGCAAGAATTGGTACTTTTATAATGTAATATTCCCATTCACCTCCTTTTTTATATCTACAGCAAGTGTTAAGGCTTTATTCATATAGGTCTTGCATGTTAAATAACGCAAGTGTATTTGTGGGTATTTTAAAGCCTTTCTTTTCATTGTGAATTTTGTGTAGAAATTCTAGTAGATGCTATTTATCAACCTTCTTGTTTTTTTATTGCCATTATTGATTTTTTATTTATTGTTATTATTAACTTTTTGTAGAATTTATTGAGATTTTGAGAAAGGTCACACATTTGACATTTTGATAAACGTCAGCCATCTTGACTCTGAAGCATGGAGCTAGCATTTTAAGTACATTTTCAATAGGATTTCTGAGAGGTAGAAATTACAGGGGGAAGAATGTTACAGGATTAGTGGGTATTATGAGCAACAGCACAGAATTGGAAGGTGTGTAGCCTGTTTGGCGAATATAAATTGATCTGGTTTAGATCAACTATAAGGTGTATGTAGAGAAGCAATGGAAAGCCATAAGGTTGAAGCTATTTTATGGAGGACCCTGCACACCCAGCCAGGCAGTAGAAACTGTACTTTCTGACATTGTCACATTGCTATTCTGTTCTACATAATGTAGAGCTTTAATTCAGACGTTATCAAAGTAGAAATATATCAATAATACATTATACAGTATGTAATTAAGCATATTCAATTGTGAAACATGCAGATTCAATAACACAGCAGGAGTATAGGTATGAATACAAATCTATATCAACATTGAAAAGAGCTTTCTCAAATTATCAAACCTCCTAAGTGTTATCTACTTTTCAAAATCCATGTCAAACACAATAAGTTTCACTAATGCAGCCCCTCATCCTTCTAAATACTCCTACCTCCTCCTACTGTTGTTCCCTAAAATCAGAACCCAAGAAAAACACATCAGCACGGAAGAGAAACAAAAGGTTTCAAAATATTAAATTACCCTCTGATCCATTTGATTGCTTTTCTGCTGTCTGTGATTTCTTATAGGAGTTGGATATAGATTTATCTTCTAAGTGAGGTATTTCATTCAGTTTCATTGTTTGGAGGGTCCTGACTTTGGAATTGTGTGTCTCTTGATTTCTGTATTGAAATCAGAGTAGCCAAGGGTTGCATGTATTTTGCTTCTCCTCTTTCCATCTCTACAGCCAAGTGCAAAATTGCTCTTTTGACCCACTATTCACAGTTAATCAATTGTTACAGAGTAAATTATCAAATTTGGCCACAACTTACTCCCTATCCCAAACCAGACTTTGCAAATCATGGGTCTCAAAAAATGCCACTCTTAAATTGCTGACTTCTAAGGAGCTTCCAATATGAGATATAACAAAGCCCATTTCTTGTATGGTTTGTCAACTAACTTTATAGTCAATACCTCTAACCCTTGGCCCCACATACAAATTATATGTGTGTGTGCACATGTGTGCATATGTATGTGTTTGTACATTTTTTTCCAGGAAAATGATCTCCAGATTTAAGTTTGAATTGGTAAGTCCTTACACTGTTGTTAGTAGTAAGTCATAGTATTTGAAAATTATACATTGCATGTATCCAGGTATACACATATATGTAAATATGAACATAGAAGCAGCCATAGGATTTGTAATATAAAAGGTGGTTCTAGCTCAGATGACAATTTTTAAAGTAGAATATATATTTCCATGTTTATTAATTTTCGTAGAGCTGGTCTTGAGGGAGGAAGTTGTTGCATAACTTCTAGTTAGCAAGAGAAGTCTGTGTGGAGTAAGTGGCATTTTATGAGGTCCTGTAGATGCCAAACTAACTCACCTGAGCCATCCTTAACAATCATTTTTTAATATTTCTTTTTTAAAAAAATTGATTAAATAGTTCTAAGTGCTTTTCATAAGAGCAATCCAGAAATACTTAATTCCTTTGACAGAGTTTGAACTAATATCTAAGTTACTTTTCCATCATTATTACTCAAAGTATCTGGGACCAAAACAGTTGTTTCACAAGAAAAAGAGAGTGAAGAGGAGAGAGTTTGTCAGCAGTAACTTTTCAGGATCCATTATATAGCATCTGATGTTGAAAGTTTGACAACAGCAAATACAAGTAGATAAATAATGAGCAATTGTTCCATTGATTCCTAGATCCATTTCACTCACAGGACACTCTCTGGAATGTAAATCCTTTCCTGAAATCCAGTTCACTGCGGACTGTACAGTCTAGCTGACTCATTTAACATAAGTAGTCTGGAGGCCACTGAAAAACTGGGTCAGTTCTATCATCTCCAGTGACCTCAGATATACCGAGGAAGGGCCAAGATGGCATGATGGGCCCTGAATTAACAGATAATCTCAGATACAAACTGAAGCCCGACTTGATGCATTCCTGGGATTATCATTTCAGTAGACAGCTGTCCAGAGTGGGCACGACCTGGCACTTGGTTAAACTTGAGAATAGTTTTTTCCAAAATGTAAGACTGGTTCCATAACACCTCTTTCTGGCTTCCTCTCCTCTTAAGTGAACAAGAGGACTGGGACTGGTCTTTCCCAATATGAGTTCTTAAGAATCATTAGTTGCACAAGTTGGTCCATGAGAAGAGGTTTCCATCGTTAGCAAGTGTGGGAAATTCTGAACATTAAAACATTTTTGTGGGATTTGTAAATGCATTCAGTTGTAATGACCCCAAGAAGCACAGCCTTGAAGTAAAATAAACCTACGGGCTTTGTTCCACTTTGCATATCTGAAAACTACACAACTACAAAACAATACATTTAAGTAACATCAGTTCATTTTGTTCCATAGCATATGCTTCGTGAATCCCCACATTAACACTGTCCAGAGTGGCAACTCCAGACCTGCCCTGGTCTAAACCCAAATCCTTGGGACAGAATGGGCAGAGGACAGAAATGGCATCCATGGCTGGGGAGAGAGGCTCAGGTTACCGTCCTCCCTCCCCACCTCTGCCATTTACTTTATAACTAAATGCGTTACTCTTGGAAGTTACTCCCCTGCTTTGGGACTCATTTTCCTTATCTGTAAAATGAGTGAGCTGAATGACCCTTTCAGCTCTGTCATTGCACCAAATATCCTTCCCACAGGTGAGTTTACTTTAGAATTTGACCTCTTCCCAGCCCCTGGGCTGCTGAGTGACAGACACCACAGCTAATCCTCCATAAATAGATGTTCCAGATCTTGGGTCTCAGAATGAATTTATAGCTGAAGATTGACACTTAGTAACTTTTAAACAAGACTAATTTGACCTCCAAGAAAAAAATGTTATACTATTTTAAAACCATTATATTATGTTACATTACACTGCATAGCAATGTTACATGTTTTAAGAAATATGCATGATACCCCAGATTTTTATTATTTATTTATTTTTGAGACAGAAAGTTTCACTCTTGTCACCCAGGCTGGAGTGCAATGGCACGATCTCAGCTCACTGTAACCTCTGCCTTCCGGGTTCAAGTAGTTCTCCTGCCTCAGCCTCTCCAGTAGCTAGGATTACAGGTGCACGTCACCATGCGCAGCTAATTTTTGTATTTTCAGTAGAGACGGGATTTCACCATGTTGGCCAGGCTAGTCTTAAACTCCTGACCTCAGGTGATCCACCTGCCTCGGCCTCCCAAAGTGCTGGGATTACAGGCACAAGCCACAGTGCCCAGCCTGGATTTTTATTTTTTTAAACGTGTTTAAAGCTAACCATACTTACTGGTCAGCTTCTCTGGACAAGACAATATGCAAGAGGAATTTCAATGAAACTTAGAGCTATTCCAGGAACCACTGGGGCTAATAATGACTTTTTACTGAAAATATTTGTTTCCTTTTGCTTTTCCTTTTTATTAAAAGCAATAAAGGGCCTTTCAACACGACTAGTACAGTTCCTCACTGGTCACAGGCGTGTGTCATTCGGTCACCCCAGGAGCTTAATAAGTAGCAGAAATATTTGGTTCCTCTGTCATTTTGCTTAACTCTAAATGGTGGCAAAAGGAATATGATTCCAGCTGATGGAAAAAAATGAATCCAAGGCTGCAGAGACTTGGAGGAATCAAAAGTAAAATGAAAACCCAATTTAAATGCCCAGGAAAATATGAGTTCAGGAAAGAGTATTTGTTATGGACTGCACGTCTGTGTCCCTCCTAACCTCCAATGCAGTGGTATTCAGAAATGGCACCTTTGGGAGGCTTAGATGAGCTCATGAGAGTGGAGCCACCATGAAGGGATTAATATATCTATCAGAAGAGACAGGACTAGAGCTCTCTATCACCTGCTGAATTAATCGGAAGACTGCCATCTGCAAACCATGAAGAGAGCTCTCACCAGACCCTAAATCTGCCAGCATCTTCATCTTGGACTTCCCAGACTTCTGAACTATGAGAAATAAATTTCTGTTGTTCAAGCCTCCCAGTCTATGGTATCTTGGCATAGCAGCCCAAACTAACTAACAGTATTCTAAAAGACTACCCAAGGTATGGTATTTTTAGTGAGAAAAAAATGAGATAATAAACTAGTAATGTGCTAATTTCAAGTGAATATCCAAAACAAAACCCAGGACCTGATTAGCAGTTTGGAACTGACTTCTGCTTCCTGGAATAAGAAAAATAGTCCCACATGTAAGGAAGATTAAAATGCACTATTTCCACAGGCTAAATACCTGACATCCTTAGAACACCAAAAGGAATCCTCCTCTCCATCCCAGCTCAACTCACCTTATCGGCTTCCTCTGTCTCTAGTTGCACAAAATGAGAATGAACACAGGGTCACAAGGCCAACTGTTGCTTTGCCATAGCCACTTAAAGGTTCAGACCAAGAGCCTTAAGACAGACCATTATTGGCATTTAGCTAGAGGTTACCCCAGATGGTGTTTATGTACAGTCTTTCCCGTGGACCTTTGAATATATTCCCACCATTTACAAAGCCAACACCTGCATCTCTGTGCCTGAGTCTCTTTCCCCAAGACTCAGGGAAACCAGCTGCAGACCAGAAGTGCTAAGGAATTAACACACCTCATCTGTCACCAAATATAGCACTCAATCATGACTCTCAAGAGTTATTGTATTAATACCCCAGCTGCCTCCCACCTTGGTTGGGATCATTTTGAGCTTTTACTTAACCCAGTTTTCCTGTGACTTAATGATTCCACCTTCTCTTACCTGTACAACATGCCTTTCTTTCCTAGAGTTGCCTGCACTTCTTAAATAAAGTAGTTTCATTAAAATCCTCTTGGCGTCTGAATCTGAACCAACTCACAGTAAGACTCATTAAATCCAATGGCTATATCACAACATGAGCAAGGGAAGCTCTCACAAACAGGTAAACTGCAAAGGCACTGGTTATTTAAAAAGTCTTATCTCTACCACACTCAGGCCCTCAAGAGGCCATTTGAACAGGCAGGACACAGTCTCATATTACTGACTGTCCATGCCATTTAGCCCACCTAACATGCTTTACCTCCATCTTCTCAGCCCATCTGTGTCTAATTCCTTCCTAGAAGCTACATTCAAACCTAACCATGCTATTCTCTAGGATAGTGGTTCCTGATAATGCTCCTGGTCTGAACCATTAGGTGGCCATGGCAAAGCAACAATTGGCCTGTGACTTTGCATTCACTCCCATTTTTTGCAACTAGATAAAGAGAAAGCTAATAAAGTGAGTTGACGTGGGGTGGAGAAATAGAGATTGCTGGGCCCCTACCCAAAAGAGGAGCCCACAAATTTGCATTTTTTAACAAGTTCCCAGGTGATCCTAATGCTGCTGGTTCCGGGACCACACCTGTGAAGATTCAAAGGAAGATGGCTGTCTTCAAACTATGAAGAGAGTCCTCATCCACTCTTGGGTAGGAGCCCAGCAATCTCTGTTTTCACAAGCCCGCCAAGTGATTCTGATGTTAAAACAAAAAAAGCCTGAGAACTGCTGCTCTGTGAAGTATTTCCTGTCACCCCCAACCCCAGCTCCCCATCATCTTCCACATTCATTCAGTCAACAAACTCTCAGCACTACCTCCTACCTCTCTCTCGCACCAGCCTCTTCTCCCCCATTGCTGCTGCTTTAATTCAGACCAATCAATATTTGTCACCTGAATTATCAATAAAGCCTCCCTACTCGTCTCCCTGAATCCAGGCCTCCAACTATTCTTCATCAGCTGCTAGAGTTACCCGTCTAGAAAGCCAATGTGTTAAGTTCCTCAAGTGTTTCAAGGAGTGCCTGAAATACCTCCATCACAAGTCCATTCTGCAGGGTTTCTCAGGCCCCTCCAGCAGCCCTGCTTAAACAAGCAACAGACATGTGAAAAACAGCCCTTCACAGCAATAGCAGAGCTCGGAAGGGATCACAGCTGAAAGCAATTCAGGCTGCAGCAGTGAAGAGTGAAGGAAGGCAGAGCTAAAGACAGATTTTTCTCACCTTTCACAATATTCCCCAGGGAAGTTCTTACTCTCCTGGCTTAGTCAGCCCACCTGGCTTCTGCATCTACCATCCCTGCCTCTAGGATTTCTCATGTTCCTGAACTCTTTGAAATGAACTCCTCCTCTGTAAACTAGACATGAATATTTGCCTTATCTACCACATGGCACTGGTCAAGGCTCACACGAGAAAACATTTCCCACAGGCTTTGAAAGGTTTGGCATAAGGCGGAAGTAAGGTATTGTTAAATAATTTTTTTTTTTTTTTTTTTTTTTTT
>NW_016841754.1:1085266-1106197 GCF_001698545.2 Rhinopithecus bieti | reverse complement strand
CGGATCTCAGCTCACTGCAAGCTCCGCCTCCCGGGTTTACGCCATTCTCCTGCCTCAGCCTCCCGAGTAGCTGGGACTACAGGCGCCTGCCACCTCACCCGGCTAGTTTTTTGTATTTTTTTTTTTTTAGTAGAGACGGGGTTTCACTGTGTTAGCCAGGATGGTCTCGATCTGCTGACCTTGTGATCCGCCCGTCTTGGCCTCCCAAAGTGCTGGGATTACAGGCTTGAGCCACCGCGCCCGGCCTAAATAATTGTAATAATTATACTAGCCAACATTCAGAGAGCACTAATTTTTTTTTTTTTTTTTTTTTTTTTTTTTTTTTTTTTTTGAGATGGAGTCTCTCTCTGTTGCTCAGGCTGGAGTGCAGTGGTGTGATCTTGGCTCACTGCAACCTCTGCCTCCCGGGTTCAAGAGATTCTCCTGCCTCAGCCTCTGGAGTATCTGGGATTACAGGCACGTGCCACCATGCCCAGTTAAATTTTGTATTTTTTAGTAGAGATGAGGTTTCACCATGTTGGCCAGGCTGGTCTTGAACTCCCAACCTCAATTGATCCACCCGCCTTAGCCTCCCAAAGTGCTGGGATTACAGGCGTGAGCCACCGCACCCAGCCTCAACAAGCCTAATTTTATTTACTTCTCGTAACATCTCATGAGTAAGATATTTTGATAATTCTATCTTTCTACATAAGAAAACTGAGGCACACAGATGTGGAAAAAACTGGCCCCAGGTTACACAACTTGCAAGTGATGGTACTGGGATTCAAACTCAAGTCCAAACTCCTTGCTCCTGCATACTGCTCCCTCACAAGCATGTCTGTGACTGTGTGTACTTGAAGGGCCTGGCATGTCCTTGAGCAGGCCAGTCAAGCTCTCTGTGCAGGGATCAATCTATTGCTCTATTGTCCATCCAACCATCCACCCATCATCCTCTATAGGTCATCCTCCACAGGGGAAGTATGGTCTGAATGTTTATGCCCCACCAAATTCACATGTTGAAACATAGTACCCAGTGTTAGGATATTTGGGCTGGGTGTGGTGGCTCATGCCTGTAATCCCAGCACTTTGGGAGACCAAGATGGGAAAAACGCTTGAGGCCAGGAGTCTGAGACCATCCTGGTCAATGTAGTGAGGCTCCATCTCTATTAAAAAAATATTTTTAAAGGATATTTGGAGATGGGCCTTTGGGGGTTGATCAGGTCATGAGGCTTTCATGAGTGGGGTTACTGCCATTTATAAAAGAGGACTGAGGGAGTTCACTGCCCTGTCTGCCATGTGAGGTCACATTGAAAAGATGGCTACCTCTGAACCAAGAAGACTCTGAACCAGGTCAGAGTCCTGGTTTGGTGTCCTCAGCAGACACCAAATCTGTCAGCACCTGGATCTTGGACTTCCCAGCCCCCAAAACTGTGAGCAATAAATGTTTGTTGTTTTTAAACCACCCAGTCTATGATATTTTGTAATAGCATTCCCAAACAGAGAAGGACAGGGCCCGAGTGATGAAAATTCCTGTCCCTGGGATCAGAGCACATGAGTGTGGGTTGCCAGGGTCTGCAAAAATACTAACAGTGTTGGATGGGCATGGTGGTTCACGTTTGTAATCCCAGCACTTTGGGAGGCCAAGGCAGGAGGACCCCTTGAGACCAGGAGTTCAAGACCAGCCTTGGCAACATGGGGAGATCCTATCTTTACCAAAAAAAAAAAAAAAAAAAAAAAAAATAGCTGGTCATAGTGGTGTGTACCTGTGGTCCTAGCTACTTGGGAAGCTGAGGTGGGAGGATCACTTGAGCCCGGGAGGTCAAGGATACAGTGAGCCGTGATTGTGCCGTCGCACTCTAGCCTGGGTGACAGAGTGAAGCCTTATCTGAAAAATAAATAAATAAAAAAAAATAAGATACTAACAGTATGGCCTCAAACAAGTAACTTACTTGCCTTGGGTCTTGGATTCCTTATCTGCAAAGTGAAGATGATATTTGTTCCTACCTCACAATGTTTTGTGCAGATTAAATGACAGGATTCATATAAAAAGCCTAGAAGAGTGCCTAATACACAGTAATTGCTCAATAAATATTGGTTATTATTGTTATTTTTCTGGGGCAGTAGCAGGGGGGTCAGGTAAAGCAGTCCCTCACCATCAAAATGTGGAGAGTATATTACAGGCACAATGCCTCAGGGGAACACTGGCAGCACTGAGAAAATGGTTCTGAGCCCTGAGCCCTCTCTGGGTCACTGGACAAGAACAAATAGGCTTAAGGCCTGGGGTAAGCACAGTGTTGTTTGCAGAGCTCACTGCTGCAAATAGCAGCCACCTGCGGGCTGGAGAGGAGCACATCCACCCTCTGGCAAAGGACGGGCGAGATGTGGATGAGAAAAGGACAGGAGACAGCCAGGCACTGCTCTGAGTCAGAAGCATGAGGACGTGAGCAGAGTGATGTCAGAGCAAAGGTAGCGTGTGTTGGCTCAGCAGGTAGAAGGGAAGGAACAAGGCATATGTCAATTAAAAAATGGCTTCTTCCTAAGTGCGAGCAGAGCTATCTGTGGTGAGCCAGTCCCTTGGCCCAGCCTCACTATCGCAATGGGCCTCAAATGTAGGCGTCTGAAGTCATGACTAATGAGGCAAATGATTGCTGCCTGAGATAAACTCACAGGATTAAAATAAATTGTCTTTTCTTAGGGAGTTGAAAACTTGGATGCTCCTTCCAAGAGTATACTGTAAATTAATATTTTCAAAGAAAATTCTGTAATTATCTTGTGAATAACACGGTTGTATTGCACTCTATTTTTGGGTTATAAATGGTTAATTTAAAACATTTGAAGTATCCCACAATATGTATAATCCCACAAATCTTGCTACAGTATTTTTTAAAAATTATTTTTTAGTAAGTCAGGAGGCGTCAAAGAGGAAGTGGAATAGGCTAGGAGATGAATCCTGTGAAACTTTGAAAATCCTTTGAAATGAATTGGACCTCAGGGTCTTATGGGTTTGTGTCTCCCTAAAAGATATGTTGAAGTCCTGATCTCTAGGGTCTCAGAATGTGACCTCATTTGGAAAGAGGGTCACTGTAGATAGAGTGAGTTAAAATGAGGTCATCCTAGATCAGTGTGGGTTCTTAATCCAATACGACTGGTGTCCTTGGAGGAGGAGTAGAGACAGAGAGGACAATGCCATGTGATTAGACAGAGACACAAAGGGAGAAGACAGGGTGTGACAATGGAGGCAGAGCTTGGATTGAGGCATCTATACAAGCCAAGGAACTCCAAGGATTCTCAGCAAACACCAGAAGCTGGAAGAGACAGGAAGAATTCACCCCCAGGTTTCAGAAGGAGCCTGGCCCTTCTGACTGCTTGATTTCAGACTTCTAGCACCCAGAACTGCAGGACAATAAATGTCTATTGCTATAGGTCACCCAGTTGGTGGTACTTTGTTAACTTTGTTACACTGTCCCTAGGAAACTGATACAAACAGTTGTTTTTTTTTCCTTTGTTTTCACAGATTCAGGCATCTGTTAGAACAAGGTCCCCTGCATTTATTGTGTAACTCAGCATATAATAGTTGCTCAGTAAATGCATGTATGAATGAATGAATAGATCTCAAGGAGCCTCTGGGATTCACCTTGACTGCCTATTTACCTCCAGCCTCTGGCCCTTGAATACTGAACTGCTTCCCAGCTTAACAGGAACACAAAGGTTCCCAGGTGTGAAAAACCAAGGCAGCAGCAAATAGACCCGGAGGGCACTGCGGAATCTGAGACACTGAGTGGGCCACACAGCCTTGGCCTCACATCTGCCCCTTACTTCTTCTGAGCAGCCTTGAGCTACACATTTGGCCTTTTGGGTCTTTTTCAGACTGAGTCTCGCTGTGTTGACCATGCTGGCCTTGAACTCCTGGGCTCAAGCTTCCCAAGTATCTGGGGCTACCAGTACAAGCCACCATACCTGGTTTCTTTTCCATCTTTTAAAAAGTAAGTTATAGACAATTGACTTGACTGGCTGATTTGCCTGGGAAACAACTCCTTGTAATTAAAGATGAGTATCGCTTCAATGTTAAGTGCACATTTTGTGTGATAAAAGCTGTAACTCAGTGTTTCTGCTTCTCTATACACTACACACAAACAGGTGCACACATATGTAGAGTGTGTAGATGGATTTCTGATTTTGGTGTAAACACCATTTGATTTGATATATTATGATCTTCACAACTAGTCTAATGCAACTCTTACTGTATATGCAACAATTAGATTGAAAATAATTATATTATTACACATGTCAGCTATGGAAAGATGACATGTAACAAAAGGAAAAGAAATAGTAAAACAAAAATCACCTCATTAAAGTGTATGCGTTTTCAGAAGTATTGGACATTTACAGTTCTTCAAAATGTGTAACTTCAAACATATCCAATTTATGCCTCACTAGAAAAAGTTGTATTTTGTTATTTATCCTTAGATGGAAATAGGTTTATTTCTAACAGAGAACCATCGTGACTTAAGAACTGGCACCCCCAGTCAACCACAGACAGTTGCTGGGAGGATCAGATGGGAAAGAGAATGACTATGTGCTCACCATCTGTTTCCCATATTGCCTGAGAAAAGATCCAGAAAATCTGAGTTTTCAGGGCAGCTAGCCTTCACATCAGTTGCCAGAAACAGAAATGCTTCCTGCCACTTCTAAACTGACCACACTACCATAAGTATACCTCATGTTCAGTGGTCAGAATCTCCATTGCCTGCTGTGATTTGAATAACACAATGCCAAAAAAATCTAGAGAACTCTGACCCATCTAGATTGCACACTTCTGGGTACAACTGTTTTAGATGTGACACTTGGTTACTCTGGGGCCTTCCTTTCTCTGAATTTATACTCAGGCCTGTCTACCTGCCAAGCAGTGTGGATTTCAGTAGCTTGCCAGAGGGTTAGCCAGACTGGGGTTTAAACTGGGGGCATGTTGCTTAAAATCAGATATTGGCATAGACCTGACATGAATATATTTTTTAAAAACATTTAAAGATAATCTTGCCTAGAGGTTTTCTGGCCATGGTCTTTAAAGCCCTTGTGGCTGTACGGAGTTCCCCTGTGGTTACTCCAGTGGAAGCTTACTGTAGAATTGCTCTATTTCCCGCTCCCCTCTTTTACATATTGGGATTTTCTCTTGAAAGGCAAGGCAGAACTTGGATCTAAAATTTTAATGCATTATAGCAGGCATTCAGTAAATAGTTATTGAATGGCCTAAAATATTAAAAATATATGTACTTGGTGAATTTTGGATTAGCAGATGCTAAATAATGTCACTGCTTATGAAAGCAGGCCAGACCAAAAGGCCTAGTCACTGAAAACTGTGCGAATGGTATACAGGCATTTAGGTACACCTTCCTCTTGACACTGTCTTGTGGGTATTTCACACAGCATGGACTGTGCCCCCTGAGGAAGAAAGAGGAAACCAAGTAAAGAGAACTCAGAGGTCTTGAGGTCTTTTCATGACCTTTAACTGCTCCGTGTAAACAGGGAAACCAAACACACATGCAATCAAACAACTCCCCAAGCCCATGTGGCTGAAGCCACAAGGCCCGGCTGCCATGTGGGGGTGGGGGACCTGGGTCCATGCGTTCATCACCACCAGCTCTGGTGGAGCCCCTCTCTGAGACCCATCCTCAACACTGCCTAGAGGCCAGGCACATCACAGGCAGCGTCTCCCCTCTGTCCTAGCCAGGCTGAGACCACAGAGAGGTATGGCGGCCCACCTCACTGGGCACTAGGGGAAACCTACAAGGCTGAAGTTCTCAAGTTTCCCTCTATTTGCTGGCCAGATGGGCTCCTGACCTTGTAGTCATGGCTATTTTGCAATTTTCAAAAATCAAGTAAAAGTAGCACTTTTACTAAGTGATTCTTATGCAAATGCACACACGCACACGCGCACACACACACACACACCCAGGAGATATAATCAATGCAAATGATTCCTGCAGGCATGTGAAACCAGCTTGTGCAGGAGACATTGGGTAGACCAGCAAGTATGACTCTGTCCCACAAATCAAAGCATTTTTCCAGCAAATACTTATTGAGTGCCAACTATGTGCTAGGAACCATTTGCAGTGCTACGGATACAGTGATGACTAAAACAGACGAATTCCTGTGCCTCCTGTGCTTATATCCTAATGAAGGAGATAGATATTATGCACATGGACACATAAATGTTCTTACAGAGGGACGAGCTGTCTGGGAGGGCCTGAGAGAGGGAGACCCCTAAGAAGGTGAAATGTTTGGAGCCAGTCCTCAATGGAAATGATGAGTGAGCCAAGTGCATGTCTGGAGGGGAGACCCTTCTTGGGCCCGAGTGGCAGGAAAACAGCCAAATACAAAGGCTACAAAGGCCCTAGGGAGGAATGTGCTATTCAAGTAAAAGAGAAACCAAGCAGGCTGGGAGAGAACAATGGGAGAAGATGAGCAGGAGACAGCTAGGAATACCACCTGGATCAAATCTTACTGGCTCTTATGATGCTTTTGAAGGTTTTGAGTCAGGGAGTGGCATCTATGTGCAGTGTGGTCCACATGGATAAATCTTGAAAAGGGTATTACTATACTGCTGAGGACTGGGCAGTGTCTTTGGTCGAGTATTTAGGGATGACCAGAGAGCCACTTTTGCTTACAGAAAGCAAGTTCAAGTCTCAGACATTATGGAGCTAATTAGGGAGTGGGCATCATTGTGTCCACATTTCTGTCCTCCCTTCTGCTCCCCATCCTCTGGGACTCACCCTTCACTCCAGGCTTCCAGGGAAGGTGAGCTGTGAGAAAAGACAAAACAAAGCCAGCTAATCTTTCAACTAAGTCTTTCGACTTGGCCCAAGTTTAGGTAATGGAGGGACTAACGCTGACTGGAGGTCTAAGAAGTAGTCGAGCAATGTGGATCTTTTGTGTTTGCCCTTTGCTTTCTTTAGATTCATTTATCCAGCCCCAGCCTTGCTCTTTTATTTGCTTATTCTCTTTTTTATTTTATTGCTTCTTTAGTTTTGAGTGTTTGAACTCACCCTTCTGGAAAATAGGTTCCCACTTGTACCAGCCCACCCTGTCCACGCCACACCTCTGCCACCTCAGGAGAAACCTGAGGCCAGGAGAGTTATGACCTTCTCTTCTTGGATTTCAAAAGGTTTCATGAAAAAAAAATGGCTTCGGGAGATAATACAGGAACATTCAATGCACAGCACATAATCTCTCAGCCTTGCAAATACTTTAAAAGTTAGCTGAGAGACAAATCATAGGCATCGACATCAATTCTCTCTGTCTCCAGGAGAAAATACAAGGGAAAAGGGAAAAGTGGAGGAAATAGGGCTTATCTACTCTTTCTAAGTAGTGACTTCAGAGCTTGGAAATACAAGATGAACTGGAATGCGTGCCCTTTCCTGCCTCTTTCCTCTGCCATCAACTCCACATGCTCTCCAAGAAGCCCTGCCAGACCCCCTCCATCCTTCCCTCCTCCTCACCCCTGCCAGACCCGCTCCATCCTTCCCTCCTCCTCACCCCAACCTCGGGGTTCCACTTCTAGTGTCAAAACCACCAAGGCCACCACAGAGCGGGAAGGAGATGGGAGAAGCAGTGTTTTAACCTGCTGTACATGGACTGAAATACAGCACTGAGAGCCGAAATAAAGACAAAGCTCTCCCATGAGAATGAAATCCAATCTCCTTGCCTCAGGCCCACTTCCTGCACCTCGGTGCTCAGGCCTCCCCAGTGACTGCTGCAATCCCCTTGGCCTTGCTGGGAGCTCTGGGCTTCAGATCTGCTGTGCCCTGCCCAGAACATTCTTCTCCCAAACACACCCCGGACTCCCTGCCTCAAGTGCTTAAGCTCCCTGCTCAAACAGCATTTCCTCCCCACAGCGCCTGCCCCATCGCTCTCCACACCCCTGCCTTGCTGTATTGCCTGCGTGCTGCTCATCCCCTCCACCTTTCGCTGTGGCGCTGTCTATCCGGGTATGACCTGACCCCTCCCCGGGGCACGGGCTGCTAAGAGCTGGGACTGCGGGGGCTTGTTTCATGCTGTGAATTAGTTCCCGGCATGCAGAAGGTACACAAAAAAACAAGTGAGAACAGAAGTTTGAGTAGCATAATACACTAGAAATTACTTCCTATTTATGGTATTCATTTTAGAAATGGAGAAAATGAGGCCTAGAAAGGTAGAGGGGCTTCCCCAAAGCCACATGACCAGGGAGCAGTGGAGCCCAGACCTAGAGGTCCAGGGATCCTGACTCTCCCAGACCGGTGTTCATCCAAACACCCCACCATCACCCACAGTGGCCTTGGGCGTGTTCTCTCTCTCTCTCACTCTCTCTCTCTCTCTCTCTGTCTCTCTCTCTCTCTCACACACACACACACACCCCTTCTAATGGGCCACAAGGGAAATCTCAGGTAAATGACATTCAGTAGTGGTTTCCTGCCTCAACATTCAAAATTTGAGCCAAGAGAGAAAGGAAGTTGAGAGCTACTGAGTAAACATCTAAAGCCTACAAGGCAGAGACCTCCTCCAAATTTGACAGATAAAACACTGGGCCTTGAAGAAGCAGAGAAGGTAAGAAGCTTTGCTCAGTAGCTCCACCACCAAGCTGCGTTGCTGACCCAGAGCCCTTTGTCATAACCGCACTGCCGGGCCCCTCATTAGCCTGCCTGCACCAAGGCTGAGGTCTCCTGTTGATTGTCCCCATCTCTGGTGGATGCCCTTGTGACTGCAATGACCTACAGTCTCTCAGATTCTTTACAAGCCACATCAGCTTTGGGGTAGCAGCCCTACGTTTGATTCAGAGCTTTGGGTGTGCACTGTCGAGGCTGAGAGGAGTGTGCAGGCGTAGCTGGCACTTTCTAGAATGATTGCTCATCTGCCTGCCCGCCCCTGAAAGTGCCAGGGACTGAGATAACCCAAAGGCGCTCACCCTCCCAGGAGTACCTCTCATCCTCCCCCGTGCATTAGCTCCCAGGGTCAGTGGGATGCTCCCAGCTAGAGATTACTGGGCAAAGCCACCTTTAAAATTAGCAAACTCGCACATATAGTCCCCCCAGCTACTCAGGAGGCTGAGGCAGGAGCATCACTTGAGCCCAGGAGTTGGGCTCTAGCATGGGCAACATGGCAGGTGAGACCCCCATCTCAAAAACACAGAAAAGAAAAGAAAAGAAAAATCAATGAGCCCAGCTAGCACTTAGCAAGTGTGGGCACAAACATGCACGTTCAATGTTCAAGCACCAGAGGACACACACGAACACCCCTCACAGTTTTATTTTAGGTCAGAAGTAGGCAACCTTGGAGTTGGAACTTGGAAACAGACATATGTTAGTGTCATACAGAGGACAGATGAGACAGAATCTGAGGGGCTCCACAGGGCAGAATGAGGCTTAAGAGAGTTCCAGGGAAGTCAGTACAGAGAAGACTTCCTAACAGCTAGAGCTGCCTGAAAACTAAGCAGCCTGTCTGGCAAGGCAGTGGCTGCTGTGGCTCAAAGGGTACGGGAAGATGACTGCACAGCCTCTGAGTAGGAGCGCTGAGGGGACTTCAGCCTCCAGGATCCTTCCAACACTAAGACTCAGACAGCGTGAAATAGTTCACTTACTGCTGTCTGGTGTCGAATCATCATTTCCTAAAGTCACTATGAGTCATGGCTCCTGAGGACAACTTTTGTCCCCATATCCCAGACGTATTCACTTTGAAGTTTTAAGGAAGAAGATAAATTTGTAAGCAGGGAGTTTGTGTTTGGCTGTAAGTGATAACTTACAGCTCTTTCTCATGTCCCTCTCCCTGTGATATATTTAAAAAGTATATTACTATAGGGAATATACTTGGAGGGAACTGTCGAAACGTCTTCAAAACTCAGGGAGTTAAAATTGATGTCCTGCTTTCAGAAATAGCCAGGTAAATCCTTCCATTGACCTAAAACTCTCTGCTCAGCACCCTCACTCAGCTCATACCTGTCTGGGAGCAATAAGGAGGACTTGCTAATCCTCTTCAAGGAGCAGAGAAATATTTGCCATTACACTTGTGAGCCTGCAATGTAACCCTGGGAAAGCTGCTTAGCTTCTCTGAGCCTCAGTTTCCTCATGTGAAATGTGGAGATTAGAATAGTGCCTACTGTACAGAGTTACTGGTAGCATTAAATTAAATAATGCGTGGAATGCACTTACACTATCAGACACAGTCAATACTAAAAAAAGAGGTTAGCTACAATTATTATTAACATCATTAACATCATCTTCATTAGAAATTACTACTGTAAAGAGAGTACAGTACTTACAGTACTTACAAATACAACCAGGTCTCTATTCTGGGTTTGCCACTCTTAGCATTAGAATAGCACAGACACGTCAGGTTCATCAATGTTTTTCTTGTAACTGGGATGTCATCCAGGCTGGCACAGGGTGCATGACACTAAAGATAAAAGATACTAAAACACTTCTGGGACAGGTGACATTGCCTACTCTTGCTACCCAAAGTGTGGTCGATAGACCTGCAGCATGGGCCTCACTTGAGAGCTTGCTAGAAAATCAGCCTTGAAGGCTGGCACAGTGGCTCACCCCTGTAATCCCAGCACTTTGGGAGGCTGAGGCAGGAGGATACCTTGTGCCCAAGAGTTTGAAACCAGCCTGACCAATATGGCAAGACCCCGTCTCTAGAAAAAAATTTTAAAAATTAACCGAGTGTGGTGGCATGCTCCTATAGTCCCAGCTACTTGGGGGTGCTGAGATAGGAGGATCACTTAAGTCTGGGGGGGTCAAGGTTGCAGTGAGGTGTGATCATGCCACTGCACTCCAGCCTGGGCAACAGAGTAATACCCTGTTGAAAAAAAGAAAATCAGCTTGGGGAACAACGCTACCTTTGATTCAGAGCTGAGGGTGAGTGTGGGGGAGGGAACAGAAGGGGAGTTGTGTAGAATCGCTCCCTGTGTATTTTTTTTAACTGAGCATTAGGGATATTGTTTCCCTTTAAAATGGTCCAACCCCCACCACCCCGCCCCCCTCAGCCAAACACTCTCATCAATTTGGTATATTCTAGGTGCTCTTGGGCAGTGAATGCAAAATCAAGACTGTCTTTCTAATAGCATGTGATAAGCCAAAGTAAAACGGGTGACTTACTAGAGAGAGGAAGTTCATTTTAGAGTTTAGAGTTTTAAATGAAAGGATTTACCTGGCTATTTCTGAAAGCAGGACATCAGTTTTAACTCTGGGGTTTAGAGGATGTTTTGACAGTGCCATTCAAGTACATACCTATAGTGATGTGCTTTACAAATACATCACAGGGAAAGAGAGATGAGAAATATATGTAAGTTCTCATTGACAGCCAAACATAAACTCATATTTAAATGAACCACAAAAGCATCTCTGTATTGTGGCCTTCAGAAAATTAGCTGAACATTCCTCCAACATCTGCTGCAATGTCTGACACACAATAGATGCCCAAAATATAACTGATATATTAATTTTTAAATTGTAGTGTTTCTTAGTCTCTAAATAATTAAAGTAATTTATCCTGAAATTCTAGGCCTGCTACAATCTGGATACATATGACAGAAAAATACTAAAGAACTGTATTTTAAAATTCTCTCTCATATAAAACAAGTCTGGAGATAAGCAGTCTCAGGCTACTTTGAGGCATTATTAATAACCCAGGCTCCTTCTTTTCTTCTTTATAAGCTTCAACATATGCCATTCTCAAATCATCTCCTAGCACAAGACGGCTGCTGGAACTCCAGCCACCCCATCTGCAGTCCATGTAGCAGGAAGAAAGGAGGAAATGGACATGCATCTTCCCAGAGTCCCCCAGAACATTTCTGCCTATATCTCCTTGTTTGGAGCCCAGCCATGTCCTCACACTTAATTGCAAAAGAGGGTGGAAAGTGTTATCTTTAATTCTGAGCATTAAGAAGCTCAGCTAAAAATCAAGGTTGGGTTATTAAGGAGGAAGAGAAGACATTGGGATAGGTAACTAGGGATGTCTGCCAAATCTTGAACCCCCTTCCAGCTGAAGCTGCTGTCCGCTCACTCTCATCTGTCCTGCCCTACAAAGACGCTCATGTGCTTGTTGCTCCCTACACGGCACTTCTGTGTCCTGCTCATTGTGTCGTCCTGGCTTGGTGTGCCTCTGGCTTCTCTTCGCTGCCAGCGGCCTCCTCCTTCCAGGCTCCTATCAGGACCCTCCTCCTCCACAGAGCATCATGACCTCATTTTCCAGGAGAGACACGCCTTGCATTTTACCTTGTTGTTAAAAATTTACCTCCAAGGTCAGGTGCAGTGGCTCACACCTGTAATCCCAGCATTTTGGGAGGCGGAGGTGGGCAGATTACTTGAGCTCAGGAGTTCGAGACCAGCTTGGCCAACAGGGTGAAACTCTGTGTCTACTAAAAATACAAAAATTAGCTGGGCATGGTGGCACCCACCTGTAATGCCAGCTACTCAGGAGGCTGAGGCAGGAGAATCACTTGGACCTGGGAGGCGGAGGTTGTAGTGAGCTGAGATGGTGCCACTGTACTTCAGCCTGAGTGAAAGAACGAAACTGCCTCTCAAAAAAGAAAAAAAAAGAAAGAAAATTTATCTCCAGAATGATAGGATGAGCTTGTCAGGCCTAGGATCAATTTTGTTTTTTAACCAAGTTCCTGTCACAGTAAGCTCACCCCATTTTGTGAATATTCCATACCTATTTGGTTTTTTGTCAATGGCAGTGATAAGCAAGAGCTTGATAAGCAGAGCTGTAAGGTTTGGGTAATTATTTCAGTTTGTCGAACTCCCTTGGCTCCTATGAGTAGTATCACAAAACTGTACTGTCTCTCTAACTCTCTTTGGAGTAGAACTGGTCCAAGGTGCTGTTAGCTAATCTCAAAGGAATATGGAGAAGATGTGGAGAGTGGTAAAATTATTATACAGACTTTACAGACGACATTAAAAAATTTTTATAAGCCCTATTTGTGGATGAAGTCTGGGTCTCCTGGGTAGTTTTTGGTCTCTGTTTAACTTTGCAAAGATTATTGAATCAGAGGTTAGAAAATTAGAAAGTTATCATATTATGAAGTCTTATCTTCCTATTATACAGACAAGCAAACTGAGATAAACTGGGCTTAGAGAGAAAATGTTATGGCCAACATAGAACCAGAGTTAGGAGGCTCTTCTCCAGACATGCTCCAGGTTCCTTACCACTGTACCACATCACCATGTTAGAGGACCTTTGCTTCCTTCTCTAAAGACGTCTGAGACAAATACTCTATTGGGCCATTCCGGTACCCATTGTTCTTTCTTCTCTAGCCTCTCCTCCTCGTCAGAAGCCCAGACATAGACTCTCCAGTTGAGCAAGGGTAGAGTGAGGAATTTATGTGTTAAACTAATCCAGACCTTTAAAGACTTTGATTTAGAAATGGAGACCCTCAAATCTTGGCTTAGCCTGCCTTTCCTGCCTAGAGCCTGGACACTAGGAAGCATTCCCATGATCTAAGCCAACAAGCCATTGTCATTCCCTTATTATGTTTACATTTAGACCTTGCCGTTGTTTTGGTTTTTTTCTTTTCTCAGATCTCTGTTTCTGGACTAAGTAGAGAGGTGACATGAAACAGTTCAGCAAACACAGCTGTCTGGGGCAGCCCCGTGCCTCTGGAAAGCAGTTGCTTTTCCTCCAGTAACACCAAGGAGCCAGCTCACACCGCAAGGTCATTGGCTACCAAGCTGGCTCTGAGGTGTCTGAAATGCGACAGTTGTTTGGCGTCCACTAATGCTGGTTTTACTCATGAGTTTGGCTTGTTTCTGGAAGCAGCCAGGGATTGTTATGACTACCGAGGCATACTATTTATTGAGTGCTTACGGTGTAAACAAAAAAGGGAGTATGTCTGTATTCAAAAAGGAGCTAGTGAAGGCACTGCACATGTCTTGAAGAGAAATACATTTCATTTTGGCTGCTCAACAAATGATCCCACAATAGTTCTTGGAGGTCTCCCATCTCACATAAACCTATTCCTCATTCCCTACCTGAACCAGGCAGGGTGCTGGTACCTGCGAGAGACAGAGGAGGTATGAAGGAGGTGTGTTGGCCACAGCCCTGAGTCACATGTCCCCAACCTCTTTTCTTTCCAGAGAGCCACATGGGCTTACATCTCAGCCAAGACAGAATCTCCCTTACAACAAATGCTACCCACAGGACATTACAGGGATTCAGCAATGCTCCTTCTAAAAGACTGAAAAATGACTCCAACCAGACTCTTCATAGCACCATCAGCTTACTGAAAAGTGGAGGGAACTCTAATATCTTCTAATCCAGTCTTCCTGGCTTCCACACAACATTCCTATCAGATAATTTTTTTCCAGAGTCTGGGATTCCCCAGTTTTGTGAGGCAAATTTATTAGCAATACCCCAGTTTGGTTCTGTAATTGTTTAATAAGAAATCTGAGTGGCCAAGACTCAGGCTAGAGTAAGAAAGAAACTTAAGATAAACAAATTCTACAGGCTTGTAACTTAAAGATGAGCCAAGTAAGGCTTTTCAGCAGAGGAGCCTCTGGTTCTGTTCCTTGCAGCACCTTAAGATCACCTGGGATCTTTGTTATTCATCTTGCCACTGAGGATATGGAGCCTGTACTTCTTCTAAATACAGACTTTTCAACTATCTGGTCCAAGAACGGAACAAAAGTGGAAGGCCTCATGTGCTACAAAAGAGGGTTACATTCCGTGTCTTTAAAGAAAACCTTCAAACACCTGAAAGTCTCTCTATGAAGCTTCCTCTGCCATCTTCCTCCCTCAAATGGAATTGACTATTCTCTGCTTTGTGTTCCTAGCATGGCCTAAGAATGTTTTTCATAGCACAACAACAATACTTTATTTGGTGGTATACCAGAGCTGGCTAGTAGCTACTCTCTAAAAAAAAGCAAATCTGAAGAAACTAGCCATATTAGATATTAAGCCATATTATTAAACTACAGAAATTTAAAAGAGTTTGTGATATTGCAGGATGACTCAGAAGATCACTGGCTCAGAATAGAGAATAAAATAGAAATGATAAAAGCAGCATTTCTAATCAGGGTAAGAAAGATTATTCAGTAGATGGTGTGAGGACTTAGTGCAACGAAAAAAAAAGTTAGATTCCTATTTTGTTTCTTACATGAATATTAATCCCAGATGAATAAAGATGTAAGTACAACATAATGAAACCATGAAAGTACTAGAAGGAGGTATTCTTGGCCTGAGGAGATACTTTCTTGAATAAGATACAACCCAGAAATCATAAAGATTGGCAAATGTACTACATAAATTTTGCATTAAAAATATCATAAGTTAAAAGAAAATGAACTGGTAAAAAAAAAAATTGCAATTCGTAGGAGAATGGAGTTAACTTCCCTAATATATAAAGGCACTTAAACAGCAATTTGAAAAAGGGGCATATATGAATCTTTAAATATATTTTAATGTTTTATTTCATTAAGAATATATCTGTAATATTCTTTACAAATATTTGGAGAAAAAAGAATAAAAAAAAGGAAGACTCATTTGACTCCAACACCCGTTAGTCTTTATAAAAGGGGTTCAATCTGTTTTAAAAATGAGAAAAGGCTTTGAATATGCAGTTCAAAAGGAATAAAAGAAAGGGCCAATAAACAAATGAAAAGAGTTTTTATCTCATATATAATTAAAGAAATGCTAATTAAAATGCTATTTTCCACCAATGCTTGTCTAATGTTAAGTCATTTGATAATACCCAGCATACAATAGTCAAACTTTTTGAAGTGCAATTATGTCTTTAAAAATATAACCTGAACAAATCCTTTGACCTGGCAGCTCCATTTCTAGTAATTTAGTTCATATATATACTTTTATTAGTACACGGAAACATCTTCAGCAATATTTGTAACAAAGAAATGATTGCAAGAGGGGAAAGTAAACAATTAAATGCCCATCAATAGGAAGTTGGGGTAATAAATGAAGGTACCTCTAACATGAAATGTACAGCCATTAAAACAAATGAGGTAGATCTGTGTGAATATAAAAAGTTGTCCAAGATATAGTAAGTGAACAACACAAGGTGCAGATACATAGGAGCTTATTTGATGTAAAATAGATATGTATATTTGTATATTTGTAGACATTTCTGTAAGACATGAATTATTAGCAGTAATTACCATTTCTTTTAAATTTAACGTATGCAGAGGCAGTTCTGTACTTCATTTATTGATACTACATATATAGCAAGTAGAAAGCATACTTGAAACTAAGACATAATATAGTTTATTTTAGGGAGAAAAGAGTGGAATGAAATTGGAGAGGGGCACATATAAATCTTTAAACATACTTTAATGTTGTTTTTTTTTAAGAATATATCTGTAACACTCCTTATAAATATTTGAAGAGGGGAAAAAAAAGAAATGAAAGACTTATTTGACTCCAACACCCGTTAACCTCTATAAAACTGCTTAAAATAATCAGTGATACAATGATGACTCACTTTTTTTTTTTAACGTGAAAGCCTGTCATGCGTAGGGATTAACATTTCCTTTGAGAAATTGGATCTACTTGGTGGAACATTCTTGTACTGATCTTTCTTGTTTACCAGATTTTTTCTATTAATACAGTCTGAAAGGAACAGTTGTGGTTTTATAGCGTGTCTCTGTTTGTTGTCAAACAGCAGCTGATATTTTATTAAGTTAGTAGTGCTGGGGAAATAGCCCCATGAACCCCTTACCTTCCTCACCTGCCTTGGAGATCTCTCACCAAAATTACTGGATCTTTTGTAAGACATGGGTCTCCAGCAAAATATTACTGGCAGATATTCTTTGAAACCTAGGAGGGTAGGTCTTCATTTTCTGGAGAAGTCAAAAGTTAAAAATTGTTCACTCTGAGCTGTGGGCTAGGTTCTTAGATCTGCACAGCAGAATTCTCCCTTAAATATCGAGAACTTTTTCCTGCTTACAAATCCCTACTGACACCTTTGGGAACTCTCTGTGCAGGATGATTCAGAATCCACCACTCAGACTGCTCCCTAAGAGCAAAGAGGAGGGCTGGGTGACGTGGCACTAACTGCCCTCTTGTCCCTGATTCAGAAACTCATAGAGACAAGAGATAACAGCACCAAGCAATGAAACTAACATTAGTCAAATGTGGGTGGGAGGCAGCTATTGCTTTGGATACCAAAGTAAGTGGCTTATCTTCTTGCACGACACACATTTTACCCTCGTAGCATTAAAACGGAGCTTTGAACATGCACAGTGGATTTTCTCCCAAATGGTGTCATCAGTATGATGAATATTACTTAGTGAGGGGCACACATCACTTTTTGTATTGTTTTGTTTTGTTTTGGAGACAAGGTCTCGCTCTGTCTCCCAGGCTGGAGTGCAGTGGCGTGATCACAGCTCACTGCAGCTATGACCTCCCAGGATAGTGATCCTCCCACCTTAGCTTCCTGAGTAGCTGGGACAGAGGGATATGCCACCATGCCAGGGTAATTGTTTTTATTTTTTATTTTTTGCAGAGATGGGGGTCTTGCTACGGTGACCAGGCTGGTCTTGAACTCCTGACCTTAAGTGAGCTCCTCACTTTGGCCTCCCAAATTGCTGGGATTACAAGCATGAGCCATGATGCCTGGCCCCTAAAAGTCACTTTTAAGGAGACAGTTTCCTACCCAGAAACCTGGGACAAACTCATTTCAGTAGACAGCCCAGTTGGCTAGTACCAACATCCCAATGGAAAGCATGCTAGCCACAAATTAGTCAAAGAAAGTATTATAGGAAGAAAAAAACTACATTACATGTTGCTAGGGTCTGAATATGTCCCCCCAAATTCATATGTTGAAACATAATTACGAATGTGATAGTGTTGAGATGTGAGGCCTTCAGAAAGTAATCAAGTCATAATGGCAGAACCCTCATGGATGGGATCAGAGCCCTCATAAAAGGGGGCTGAAGGGACCAGGCCCTCACCAGACACTGAACCTGCCAGCACCTTGGTCTTGGACTTCCCAGCCTCCAGAAGTGTGAGAAATAAATTTGTATTGTTTGTCAATTACCCAGTCTGTGTTAGAATGTTATAGCAGTAAAAAACAGACTAAGACACATACCTTGCCACGACAAATCCTAGAATAGTACTGTCAGTGAAAAGAGCCAAAGTCTGTAAAATATTTGAAGAGTTTTATTTTGAGCCAAATATGAGTGACCATGGCCCACATCACTGTCTCAAGAGGTCCTGAGAACATGTGCCCAAGGTGGTTGGGTTGCAGCTTGGTTTTGCACGTCTTAGGGAGACATAGGACATCAATCAATACATGTGAGGTATACATTGGTTAAGTCCCAAAAGGCAGGGCAATTTGAAGGGTGGGGACTTACAGGTCACAGGTCGATTCAAAGATTTTCTGATTGGCTGAGAGTTAAGTTATTATCTAAAAACCTGGGATCAATAGAAAGGAGTGTCTGGGTTAAGATAAGGGGTTGTGGCTCCAAGGTTCTTATTATGTAGTGAAGCAGGCAGTTTCCAGTAGTCTATAAGTGGCAGGCCTTTCAGCCGGGCGCGGTGGCTCAAGCCTGTAATTCCAGCACTTGGCCGAGATGGGTGGATCACGAGGTCAGGAGATCGAGACCATCCTGGCTAACACGGTGAAACCCCGTGTCTACTAAAAAATACAAAAAACTAGCCTGGCGAGGTGGCGGGCGCCTGTAGTCCCAGCTACCCGGCAGGCTGAGGCAGGAGAATGGCGTAAACCCAGGAGGCGGAGCTTGCAGTGAGCTGAGATCCGGCCACTGCACTCCAGCCTGGGCGGCAGAGGGAGAGACTCCGTCTCAAAAAAAAAAAAAAAAAAAAAAAAAAACCATCTTCTGAGACTTTATGTTTGTAGGGTATGACTCCTATGACCCCTCAGGTAGGGATTTAGACAAGAGAGAAAAATGGTCAGAGTTTAGTTCTTGGTATATTTTGGTGAGCTCTCTGATGGTGTCTGGGTCTTGCTCTGTCAGCCTGACTGGAGTGCAATGACACAATCATGGCTCAGTGCAGCCTTGACCTCCTGGGCTCAAGCGATCCTCCCACCTCAGCCTCCCAAGTAGCTGGGACTACAGACACACACCACCATACACGCTAATTTTTACATTTTTTTGTAGCAACAAGATTTTTCACTTTGTTGCCCAGGCTGGTTTTGAATTCCTGAGCTCAGGTGTTCCTTCCACCTCAGACTCCCAAAGTGCTGGGATTACAAGTGTGAGCCACTGTACCCAGCCTGGTTTGCATTTAGAGATGCTCTGTTGGCAGACTCCTCAGCAGAGCCTGCCGTCTGCTGTGTCTTCCCACTGGTGCAACAAGCCTGTTGCTCTTTGGGTGTCCTCTGCTCTCCTGTCTCTTTGGGGCTCTGGGAGACATAGGCTTTGCATATGCACCTCACTCCTGGTCCAGTGTCCTTACTCATTCATCATGGGCACTTTAGGTCTTTCTGCTGCTCCAGATGTTAACAGGTGAATGAAGTCTCATAGTCACCCTGTCAACTAGTGGGTACAGCAGCTCGCAGAATAAAACTTTCTTTCTCCACATCTTGCATTATGTTATTATCTATCAGCTAGCATATATTGAACACTAGGAGGCGCCAGACCTGCCCTGTCCAGTACAGGAGTCATTAGCTACTTTAGACTATGGAGCACTTGCAAGGCACCTAATACAAATTGAGATGTGCTCTGAATGTAAAATACACAATAGACTTTGAAGACTTAACACAAAAAAATGTAAAATATCTCAATAATTTTCACACTGATTATATGTTGCAGTGATAATATCTTAGATATATTGGGTAATTAAAATGTGTTATTAAAATTAATGTTATTGTTTCTTATTATGTTTGAATGTAACTATTCAACAATTTAAAATTACATATGTGGCACACATCTTACTTCTATTGGACAGCACTGCTCAGGACACGTTTATTCAAATGTCTGTTGAGTGCCTACAAGGGTTCAGGCACTAGGCCAAGTGCTAGCTGCATGGTGGGGCTTATGAAAAAAATCAAAGTCTTTGCCTTCGTGAAGACAGATAGTAATGTAAACACCCTGTGGGTTCTTCTTGCTGACTTCCCAGATAGAGCCAATTTATCAAGGCAGGGGAATTGCAATAGAGAAAGAGTTTACCACTGCACTCCAGCCTGGGTGACAGAGTGAGACTGTCTCAAAAAAAAGAAAAAAAAAAAGAGTTCACCAGAGTGAACAGGCAACCTACAGAATGGGAGAAAACTTTTGCAACCTATCCATCTGATAAAGCGCTAATATTCAGAATCCACAATGAATTTAAACAAATTTACAAGAATAAAACAAACAACCCCATCAGAAAGTGGGCAAAGGATATGAACAGACGCTTCTCAAAAGAAGACATTTATACAGCCAGCAAACATATGAAAAAAAGCTCATCATCACTGGTCATTAGAGAAATGCAAATCAAAACCACAATGAGATACCATCTCACACCAGTTAGAATGGCTATCACTAAAAAGTCAGGAAACAACAGATGCTGGAGAGGATGCGGAGAAATAGGAATGCTTTTACACTGTTGGTGGGAGAGTAAAATAGTTCAACCATTGTGGAAGACAGTGTGGTGATTCCTCAAGGATCTAGAACTAGAAATACCATTTGACTCAGCCATCCCATTACTGGGTATATACCCAAAGATTATAAATCATTCTACTATAAAGACACATGCACACATATGTTTATTGCAGCAGTATTCACAATAGCAAAGACTTGGAACCAACCCAAATGTCCATCAATGATAGACTGGATTAAGAAAATGTGGCACATATACACCATGGAATACTATGCAGCCATAAAAAAGGATGAGTTCATGTCCTTTGTAGGGGCATGGATGCAGCTGGAAACCATCGTTCTCAGCAAACTATCGCAAGGACGAAAAAAACAAACACCGCATGTTCTCACTCATAGGTGGGAATCGAACAATGAGAACACTTGGACACAG